>NC_056745.1:208738287-208783287 GCF_019279795.1 Protopterus annectens
CCTAACTACAACTCAGATGACCAGAGTTCATTTAATGGCTTAAGTGCTGGAAGAAAAGAGCCAGGGATGATAAGGTTAAGCAGCAAATGCTGGTTTGCCTTCTTGCAGGAAGGCCTGGTGACATACCTCTCAAGTGTCCCAAATTTGCTCTATAAGTCTGCTTTGGGGATCAAAATTAGGTTCATACGTGTTAACTAGGCTAATGACTACAAGGGCCTTTTTAAGCCTAGCCATACATCCCAAATATCTGACATGTTCTGATACCCTTGATAAGTGTAAGCATGGGCCTGGGAGATGAACCATTTAGAGGTTACCTGTTTGCATTAGAGACATAAGTGCCAAACAAGGGATGAATTTACAGTTTTCCATCCAATTGTCCAAGTTGCACTTGAATTGGGTTAGGGAGGAACTCTGCTTCACATGAATGGGGAGCCTGTTCCATAGACGGGGTAGTCTCTGGGATACATGCCTATCTCTCCAGCAGGTCCTATTTATATCACAGACAAGGTTTAAGTCTTTAGAATGGGTAATTCTGGCACTGTTTGTTTTGTGGAGATGCAGGAGGTCCATCAGAGTGGGGTCTGACAATGCCCTGTATGCCAGGCATAGATCTCCCCTCAAAATCCTGTAGGAGACAGAATACAGGGATAGGGCCTTGAGGCAGTCTGCATAGGACATATTACTTATGCCCTGTATACTTTTAGGGAGGAACCTTTGTGGACGTCCCAGTTGTTGGCTATGCCTAGTTAGGTACATACCAAAGAGTGAATTGTACTCAATGCTAGGTCTGATGAATGCTGAATACAGTGGAACAATGACTTTCCTGGTCTTAGATGCCATACCTTTGTTTATAAGTTGTGCAACATAGAATGATTTCCTCACCACTGTAGACATGTGACGATCAAAGCCTAGATTACTATTTATGTGTGTCCCTAAGTCCCTGACTACTGGGTCAACTCTAAGGGGTGTGTTGTCAATATGATAGTTACCAGGGATGGTTGAGTTCCCAAAGGATACTATTATGCATTTCTTGGCATTTGGCTTTAGTCCATAGCTCTGACACCAGCTGTTTTGTCTGTGTCAGCCCCTCCTGGAGAACATTTGCATCAGTGTGAGATTCAATGGCAGCTCCTAATTTGCAATCATCTGCAAATTTAGTCAGCCAGAGACCACTGACATTGGCCTTGACTTCAGAGATGTAAATGCCAAAAAGCAGCGGTCCAATGACTGATCCCTGAGGGAGTCCCCTTGTGACTGGCCTCTTTGTAGAGGTGGACTCCCCAATTTTAACTTCCTGGGTCCTGTCTGTGAGCCAGTTGGCTATCTACTGGGTGACATACAGGTTTGTACCTAACCTCTTGAGTTTGTCAACAATGCCTGAGTGGAGTAGTGTGTCAAATGCCTTGGTCAGGCCAAGATAGGTAGTGTCAACCATTTTTCCCTCATCCATTGCTTTGATGACCTTCTTAAAGAAGTCCATCAGGTTAAGTAGGCATGATCTGCCCTTGACGAAACCAAATTGGGTTGGGTCCAGTGTTTGGAGGTTTACTATATCTCTATTGATCATCGCCATGATAATTTCTTCCATGGCTTAATGTATAAGACTAGTGAGACTTATGGGTCTGTACATGGCCCATTTTTGTGCAGAGGGATGACTGTTGCCTTTCTCCATTCATGAGTCACGAAGCCCATTTGGAAGCTACAGTTAAATAGTAATTCCAAAGGTCTTGATAGGTCATGTTTCATGCTATTTGGAAGGCATCCTGGGATATTGTCTGGGCCCATTTATGCAGTGTTCTTGGTCTTAGAGAGAGCATTAAGGACATGTTCCCTAGTCGTAGTAGGTGGAGTTATATTTGAGGATATTTCCTGAGGGAGGGTTGAGGGGGAGAGAGGAGTAAAGCTGGAGCTGAATTTATCAGCCAAGAGGTTTGCTATATCTTCTGGTTCAGTATAGGTGGCTCCATTTACAATGAGCTCTGCACACAATTGTGTATTGCCTTTGAGGTTGCGGACAGAGATAAAGAATGCTTTGTGGTTGTCCTTGGACTGGAAGGCCAAACTTACCTCAAATATGGCTTTCGTAGACTTTATTTGTCCTCTGAGTTGTTTGTTTAGTTTGCTGAGAGTGCTTTTACCCTGCTGGGTGCTGTACCTCCTAATTTTTGCCACGATTTTCTTCCTCCTGTTATATATCTGACTGATTTTGTGATTCCACCAGGGTGACTTGTTTTTTTATTTAATTCTGTACATCTTCCTGGTGGGTACAATTGCCTCTATGCAGCTATTAACATGCTTGTACAGGGATTCTGTGAACAGTTCTGCATAGGCAGAAGTGTTCTCAGCATTTATAGGGGATTGAAATTTTGTCAGGTTCTCACTTAATAGCAGGAGGTTAGCCTTAGAATAGTTCCTGAATATTCCCGGCTTAGTTGGGGGTCCAGGTTTTATTTTTACTTCAAAGGAGACCATTTTGTGATCTGACCTTACCAGTGAAGGCATTACACTAGGGGGTGTGCAGTACTCTTCCATATTAATGAGGACCAGATCCAGTATGATTGCATCCCTGGTTGGTGTACTGACTATCTGGTCCAGAGATTTTGTGTTTACAAAATCCAGGAATCTCTGTGCATGTATGCTTGATGTTCATAGGTTCATAGGTTCATACTAGGCTATCTGCCCGAGGGCATTTGCAAGCCTAGCCCATCGTTTTGTGGCTTACGCCACCCCTTAAGTATGGGGAACTATACCCATTATTTTGCTGTGCCTCTGTCGAGCAGTGACACTGAGGTAATCCCTGGGGTATATCTGCGATCTCCCATCCATTGGTCAAGATTTCTCTTGAACAAGGCCAGCGAGGTGCTCTGCCTCACATGTACCGGGATTTTGTTCTACAGCATAGGGAGTCTTTGGGTGATGAATCTATCCCTCCAGCACGTCCTATTAATAGCCGTGTCGAGGTTTAAGTCTCCCGCCTTGTGGCTCTGATGGATCTAGATTTTTGAGGTGAAGCATATTCATCAAATCTGGGTTTGACATGGCCTTGTATGTTAGGCAAAGGTCACCTCTGAGCAAGCGTGCGACTGAATAGAGCTGGAGTTCTTTCAGTCGGGCAGCATAGGACAGATTTTGAGACCCTTTATCCTTTTGGTGAGGAACTTTGTGGCCTCTCCAGCTGCTGCAAGTGTCGGGTCAGATACATTCGAATGGGGCATTGTACTCAATCATTGGTCTGATGAGTGATGAGTAAAGGGAGACTATGACCTCCCTTGATCTAGATGAGAATCCCTTCATGATAAGGTGGGCAATGTAGAAGGTCTTCCTAACTACTTTAGCTACATGGGTGTCGAATGACAGACTACTATCAACCTGGGTCCCCAGGTCCCTGATAACTTCTGTGCTCAGTGGATTGCCACCTATTTGGTAGCTAGGGGTAACCTTGTTTTTCCCGAAGGGTATGACTATGCATTTTTTGGCATTTAACTTTAGGCCGTGGCTCTGGCACCAGTTATCTGTTTCTGTGAGACCCTTCTGAAGGATATCTGTGTCAGATGTGTTTTCTACTATGGCGCCCAGTTTGCAGTCATCTGCAAACTTTGTCAGCCATAACCCTTCTGTGTTTGCTGGTACTTCGGAAAAGTAGATGCCAAACAAGAGTGGGCCCAGGACTGAGCCCTGTGGGACACCACTTGTGACAGGCTTTGAGTCTGACATGGCGCCAGCAACTCTGACTCTGTGGGTTCTGTCACTCAGCCAGTTTGCAACCCATCTTGTAATGTATGGGTTAACATTTAAGCTGATGAGTTTTTCAATGATACCCGAGTGGGGTATTGTATCGAAGGCCTTAGCCAGATCGAGGTAGGCTGTATGGACTGCCTTTCCCTCATCAATGGCTTTGGTGACTGTTTCGAAAAAGTCAACCAAGTTTAAAAGGCATGATCTTCCTTTGACAAAGCCAAACTGGGTTGGATCCAAAGTCTGCAAATTCCCAATGTCTTTATTTATGAGGTCCATTATGATCCTCTCCATGGCTTTGCAGATAAGGCTTGTCAAGCTAATGGGCCGGTAATTTCCAGGGTCGGTGGAGGCACCGCCTTTGTGAAGTGGGACCACAGTTGCAGTGCGCCACTCCCTGGGTACGTATCCAGAGGTAAGACTTTGATTAAACAGCTGTCCTAGCTGTGGGTTTAATTCCTCATTGAGTTCGTGGAGCACACAGCCGGGGACACCATCAGGTCCCATGGATGCTGTGTTTTTGCTTTGGAGAGAGCAGTTCTCACTTGGGCGGTGGAGGTGTTTGGGGGGCTGCATTCATTTGGTATAGATATCTCTCCTTTTGGGGGGGGGGAGAAGTTTGCACTGAACCTGTCAGACAGTATGTTGGCAATGTCTGTAGGATCAGTAATCTTCACATCATTTTGAACTAGTTCTGAGCATATCTGGGAGTTTCCTCCCAGGTTTCTAACATAGCTAAAGAAGGCCTTATGATTGTCTTTTGAGTCTTTAGCTATTTTTCTCTCGAAATTTGCTTTGGATGATTTTATGAGAGCTCTTAGTTTTTACTTATAGTGATCAAGGGTGTCTTACCTTTTAAGGATTTTGCTCTATCTTGTAGTAGCTTCCTCCTTTTGTTGTAGAGTTTGTTTATGGCTGGGGTCCACCAGACTGGACGCTTGCCTTTGGTACAAAGAGTCTTTGTTTTGCTTGGGATTGCCTTATCCATGCAGTCCTGCAGGTGCTGGTAGAAGGCATTTGTAAGTGATTCAGCGGCTTGAGTACTGTTTTCCGCCAGCTCGGGGGCCTTAAAGGAGACCACACTAGTCTTTAGAAGTGTGAAGTCGGCTTTTGAGAAGTTCTTTACTGTGGTCTTTTTTATTTCAGGTGGGGATGGGATGAGGACCTCCAGCGAGATTAGTTTGTGATCTGATCTCACCAGTGAGGGGTATACTTCTGGTGTTGAACATTGTGCTCCCATGTTCGTGATGATGAGATCAAGTATGTTTTCTCCTCTTGTGGGGATGGTGACTAGTTGTTCCATGGCATTTGAGTTTATGAATTCCAGGAACTTTTGGGCTAGGGTGTTTGGGCTTGAGTAGTGTTCCCAGTCTATATTAGGGTAATTGAAGTCACCTAGTATGATGGTGTTTGGTGATACATTTATCCCCTCTAGTGTTTTCAGGAAGGCCATGTGAGGTTCCTGAGTTTGTGAGGGTGGCCTGGTCGTATAGGATTCCCATTTAATAGTGGAGTAATTAAAGTCACCCATGAATATGTTATTGGGTTGGATGGTTAGTGTTTCTAATAAGTTTAAATACATGGTATGGGTTTCCTGGGTCATAGAGGGGGACCTATAGCTTGCAAGGAAGTGGTACTGGATTTTACCTATGGTGATTTGAACATGGAGCTGCTCAAGTGAAAAACTACTAGGCATTACAATTGACTACAAACTCACCTTTGAAACACACATTCTCAATGCAATAAAGAAAACACACTTTAAACTTGGCAAACTTTATCATCATAAACTTTACATGGACAAAAACACCAAATAAAACTGGCAAGTACCTTACTCATCCCTGTTCTACTTTATGGTAGTGCCATCTTTACTAACTTTCACTCATCCCTCAGCAATAAACTTCAGTCTTGTTACTATAAAATAGCTAAATTTGCCTCAGGAAAGCCTAACCACTCACACCACTGCCAAGCAATCTCTGAACTGAATTGGTTAGATTTCCCAAACTATCTTTGCTATACCCAACTAATGCTAGCCCATAAACTAATTTATAAACCAAATGCCTGCTCAGCACTCTCATCAATACTACAAAGTTATATTCCTTCATGTATCCTAAGATCTTTCAACATATTGGTACTAAGTGTAATCAAGCCCAACAAAAGAGCTGGACAATGCTTGTTCTCCCATAGCATTGCTAAAAAATGGAACTCCTTACCCTCCCATATTACCCAAATAGATTGTATAAAGACATATAAAGTAGCATTAAAAACTTGCTTCCTCCATAACCTCAAATACCAATGCAAATCAAACAAACCAACATAAAACCTTCACTACTTATTTCTAACCCAGTTCCATAGCTCAAAATAAGTTTTACCCTGACAGCAACACAGCTCTATTAATGCTATAACTGTTTGGAAAGAACTGCCATGTTTTTTTTTTTATGCAGTGCCAAAACAAACAACTCAAGCTTTGCAGTATACTACCAACTGCTATCTACGTTTATATAAGTTCTGACATATACTGATAAGTTTTATATTGTCTATGTATTCTACTTTTATAATTTTTTTAATTGCATATTTCCACTTTTAAGAAAGTGTCTATATTTTTATTTGACTGTATCAATTGTGGAGCTTTTCTCCCTGGGCCTCCACTGAAAATTAGTTCCTGACGCAGTGGGTTTTCCCAGACAACAAATGTCAATAAATAAATAATAACAAATAAGTGCATTGTCCTGTAGAGATAAGAAAATAATAGGGTGCCATGAATTATCAACTAGGTCTTTTAAATTTTGACTTATATTTCATTTTATTTATACTTCCCACTTGTTCAGTGATGTCATGACTCAGCACCATCATGCCTGGAGGTGTCATTGACGTGCAAGGATGAACGTGATAATGGTGAGCTGCAGCTGCTCTGTGAGTGAGCTCAGCAGGAAGTACTACGGTGTGTAAACAAACACCACACCTTGCCTCTGTGACTTGTGTAAGCGTGATGTGGCCACACACAACAGAGAGGTAAGAGGGAAGGGGTTGAATTGAAATTTGAAACTTTACTAAAGCTGAAGAGATACTTTAGTTAACTGAACTAAGTTTATGCAGGCAGCTGTAGGAATCCTCAGAAGATCATCATCATCACTAAAGACTCCAGAAGACCCAGCTAGGACTGGAAGGAGAAGGACAATTTAAGGAATGGAAATGAATGGGATTGGGAAGCAAAGCAGAATTGCAGAAATAGAAGATGATGCTGGGCAGTCCACCATACACTACCCAGCCACTGCCAGAAAGGAAGAGAGGATAGTTGGTGACAGCAACCAAAACCAAGTCAACATCCACTTTGCAAGTAAAAAAAAAGACTGTGAAAAAAGTAAGGGTAGTGAGAATGCAGCTCCGAAGTATGGAGGCCGATGGAGAGGGGAGAAGCTGAGGACATGAGCTTGTTTGAGGTCACTGCAGTGTATTATTTTAGGGTCTCTCTCTGAGTCTACTCATGTATGTGAAAAATTAACAGTGGAAGTGTTTTATTTTAATTTATGTTATCCTTGGGTGAAATAATGATTGTGTGAGTTGTTATTATGCATGCCTCAGTTAAGTTACACAAATGTGTAATGCCCACCTTTTTAATGACACATAAATAAAAAATACATAGAAAAAATTGTAACTAGAGAACCTCAGGATTCCTTGGCTGGATCACTACATTGTATACTTTATACAAACACAGATGACATGGCAGTAAGATTCGTTCAGTTTATAGTGGCAGAACTACGTGAAAGCAAAGTGTACAAATAAGCAGCAATTTAATCAGTTCCATTTGCATTTGCTGAAGCAGAAATAGTCTGAGAGTACACAATGCAAAACAATGCAAAGTGACGCTCTCCCTGACATGTACTAATGCTGAAATAATACAGTACAAGGAGCCATGTTATAGATCATTACAATCTGGATCTGCCTGAAAAACCAGTAAAATACATAGTCACATATGAATACCTAGCAATTTCTACTGTTCACAAACTTTCATTTTCACTTGTGCTGAAAGAGCCGTCATCAAAGAACTGACCTCTTTTACAGGCTCAAGTATGTGAAAAGCAGGAGCAGTTATTATATGTCACATTCATGTCAGAAGTCAGGGTGTATCTTTTCTAAGGTCCCAATTGCTCAATGGGCTAAAAATAAAACTTCCTCAGGGGAACATACTGGCCAAGGTATTGGAAGGTGATTGCTTCTTACAGATCCTAGCACAATTGCACATTGCAAAATTCAATACTCTAGTTGAGCTGAACTGTATGGGTTTGCCTTCTTGTGTGTGTGCATATCACTTTTTCTGTATTTATTTATTTGACATTTCTTGACCGGGTTAGTTGACTGAGCTGTTGCCCTTTTTCGGCAGAGGCCCTGGGAGAAAAATTCCACAGTTAACACATATGCAAAGTACAATGTTTCAAAAGATAAGTTTGTAGTTAACAATTTATAATGTTAAGGAACCAAGGTAATATATAAAGATATATAGTCATTATCAAGAACACAGTTACAAAGAATATACCTATCATAGCAACACAGAAAAGTAATGTCCTCTAGATATTTAGTTAAACAATAGTAAAGACATAAACATATACGAGTAGAAAGTAGGTAGTCAAAGCTATTTTCCAAGTTAGTTTCAACGGATTAGGGTTGCTGAAAGAGGAAGATAAAAAGGGTGAGACAAGGGAAAGGTAGATAGTTAAGGAGGGCGTGTGCACTTGCAGATCCAGGTGCTTCTCAGAAAGTGTTTGGTTGCAGTTTTGAATGGTTGCTTAATAGTATGTGCAAAAATGTTACTACCTACATTTCTCATTGTTTTGTAATGCATGGTTGCTATAGAAACCTGGACAGAGGGCCAAGGTAAGGCCTGAAGTTAAGGGATATTTGCACAATCATGTTATCTGTCATGAAAGTATAAAATTAATATGCTACAATATTTATTATTTTATTTACTGGAAACAGATACCAGTTAAGCTTGTTGTTTCTTAATATAGCACAATATTGTATTTTACTTCAGTCTCATAACCAGCTGAATTCCATTAGGCTAAAGAATTGTTTTTGGAGGATGAATTGATATACTGCTATATTACAAGACTAGAAGAATATGAAAGGCAGGGACTCCATTATTGCTCCCATGATTGCACTTATATAGCTGAAGTGTTCTTTGCTTGTGGCAAGAAATGCAACTTTCAGAGACCATAACTGAGAAAGAATGGAATGTAGGATGCAAAAATTATGCCAGTTTGAAACTGTAGACCATCAGCATTAAGAATAATAAAATATAATTATTCTAGATATATTTTGTATCATTTTGTCACTTCTGCTTTTTAAAAGTGTTTCTGATTGGAGGTATCTCACAACTCTTTTAGAGTGGGTAAAGTTACATTACTGTTGTTGTGTCTTTCGGCTTTTCATGGTTAGGGGTCGCCACAGCGGAACTCTGGTCCACTAATGATTGGCAGTAGATTTTTACATGCCGAGTTGCCGGCCCTGATGCACAACCTTCAACGAAGGTATGCCCATTCACGCATGTCTCCACACAAAAGACGCTCTAGCTGAGAATCGAACAGGACAACGTCTTATTGTGAGGTGACAACGCTACCGCAGCACCACCACTGCAGTGGGTAAAGTTACATTACTATGAATGCAAATTTTATGCTAATTAGCATACAGATTTTTGGCCAGATCTTTCTGTTTTTCATGGACCTTTGTCCAAATTTTTGGTCTTTTCATTTCAGGTATGACTGGTGGTCTAGTGGTTGTTGCATCACATACAAACAAAGGCTTGCAGGTAAAACAGCCATACTAGAGATGTGGGATTGGCATATGAAGTTGGTGACTGCAGCACTCATCAGGAAGTCAGAGTGGGCATAATCAGGCCCAGTGGTGATGCAGGCATCTACATTAGCCTCCAACAAGTGGAGCTTGTGTTTAATATAGAAAACCTCCTGATGGCTACATTAATGACTACCACAGCAACTGGCTCTTGCCCTCTGAAGAATTAATGGAATGACTGTGAAGTGCTGTTGGTCAACAAGCAGGAAAATTACAAAAAGGATAAAAAATGTTCTGTAAAAGTTATATCTAACAAACTGACAGCAGCACACAAAAATGATCTCACTAGTTCTACTCTTGTTTGACCAAAGATATGTAACTGCTACTGACAGAGGTATATATCACGTCTTCATATGTCTTTCCTAGTAAACAGTTACCAGTGCAAAATATGAGAATTATTCTGTAGACCAAGAATTATTTATTTGTTTAATACTTAAACATCTATTTTTAGCAAAGCTAATTTTCCACATAAGTTTAATTAATTCCACTTTCTTTAGATTAAAACACTTGGAAAAACCAACAAGCTGACCAACCTGGTTCCAAACTTGGCTGAAGTCGATCCAGATGAAGCATTCTCCTGTGTTCCATATGAGAAAGGATTTGCTTTGCTATATCATTTAGAACAGCTACTTGGAGGACAAGGTAAAATTATATTATTATTGTCATTTTTACTACGGCTGCAGCTTTCCTTTTACATCCCCTATGTTCAGACTTATGCAGCAGTTAGAATAAGTAATCGATGATGAACTCCTGTATCACAAAGTGTCATTACCTACCCATACCTGATATCATCTGGTGTATATCAGAGTGCTCTGCAGAGATGATTTAATGCACTGCTTGTCTGCTATGTTATGTGGTTACAAAACCACTCAGAGGCACTTATAACCAGGGTTTACAACTGTTGTCTTGTAATGCTTAACTCTTATCAAGTAGAACTTTTATGCATATGAAAAACAGCATATTGTAAGTGTTTGTATTAAGATACCCAGTATGATAATCTGAGTGGAATGATGTGAAATGTTGAGTTTTACTGTTCAACGTATTGGCACTACCTGTGCTTGGCTGCAATAAAAAATTTACTGTACAGGAATACAGCATGCACATGATAAGGGACACTTTAAGAGGACTGCAATGTTACAGTTTTGTGAACTAGATCTTAGACAAACACTGCACCATTACCAGGCCCTTGAGGACCTTGTGTCTCACTTCTTTTTGCTTATACCTTAGGCCACCTCCTAAGCTATCCAATGAAGGCTTAAAATTCGGTAAAGTATTGTCAAAACAAATCTGAAGGGGTAATCAGTTCCAGGTTCCATAACTCTGAAATACAAAATTCTGCAAGTCAACAAACAGGAAATGTCTTAATTCCTGGTAACTTCACAGTGGTTATTTGTATTTAAGTGCATCATAATTAACTTTTCCTGGCAATCATTATTTTAAATATAAAGTGAATACAGTTAAAACTTTAATACTAATGTCTTTAGGGTTTTCCCAGTTAGGGATCACCACTGTGGAACTCTGGTCCGCTAATGATTGGCAGTGGATTTTTATGGTACCAAGGTGCCAGCTCGATGACCAACCTTCAAAGAAGGCACACCCATTCATGCATGCACCTACCCACATGTCTTTAAACATCACTCGAACAGGAGGACATGCAGACTTCACACAGAAGGCACTCCAGCCAAGAATCGAACCGGAAAACCTCTTACTGTGAGGTGGCAACACTAACCGCTGCACCACCGCGACCTACAGTTAAAACTTTACTTTAATAAACATTCTATATAAGCAAGATTCTCATTCTCAGACCAATTTTGTGTAATATTTTGGATACATTCAAGATGTTTAAAGAAATAGAGTTATGAGCAAAGGCTGGGATTATATTCTATATCAGATTGAAACTAGTACTTTTTAGTGTCTAGATCCAATGGAGTTGAACATTACTCTGGTTTCAGAATAACATCTTCTTTGGATATCATTAATATTCAATGTGAAATCAAGTTCATTATATGTCTAGGTTATCATTTTGTGGAGACGTGTGTGTGTGTGTGTGTGTGTGTGTGTGTGTGTGTGTGTGTGTGTGTGTGTAAATGCCTTCTCAATGTACTTTTCTCCATGCTAAAGAAGAGTTTGAAAGCTAGCAAGACCCTGAACCAGACCGGAACAGAGATACTACACAGGAGAAGCTCCTTGCTCTTAAGCAGAGACTTGATAAGCTAGAGGAAGCCTTGTTCTAGCAGCAGGCCACCACCATAATGCATATACTGCAAACCAACAACTGTGACTGAAAATAGGTGATCTGGAAAACAGGTTACACAAGAATAACCTCAGACTAATTAGGTTGTCTGAAGGGAAAGAAGGGTCAGAGTTGATGACATTCACAACAAAAAAGATCTCGAAATGGAGCACAGAACTTGTTCAAATAGCTGCCTGAACTGAAGCCTTTTGGACTGTGTACTCATTCTTGTGAGACATCTAGAACATCAATGGATGCTTCATCTAGAACATCAATGGATGCTTCCTCTTACTTATCCTCCCAACAATAACCTGACTTTAAAAGGAAGCAAAGATCAACACCCAGCATGCTGGATAAATCACCAGAAAATATAATACAATCATCCAAGAAGACGGAAGGAGAGATCTCAGACAGAATGAATTATATGTGGAGTTATCAGACAAATCTACCTCTCACAAACTCCTTTGTTAACAGTTTTTTGCAACAGGAATAATTGTTCATAGGTTCATAGGTGTGTACTAGGGTAATGGCCCTGGGGCCTTTACAAGCCTAGCCATAGGATTACCCTGGCATAGTGCCACCCAACCGTAGTTCCCAATGCCTCTGTCAAGTAGAGCCACTGGTGTTATCCTCGGGGCGAATTTTCTGTTTCCCATCCACTCATCAAGATTTCTCTTGAAGAGGATCAGCAAGGTGCTGTGCTTAACATGTATTGGAAGTCTGTTCCATAGCATGGGCAGTCTCTGGGTTATGAAACTGTCCCTCCAGCATGTTCTGTTAATTGTGGTAATGAGGTTGAGGTCTCTGGAGTGTGTGGTGCGGAGGGATTGGGATGTATTTAGATGTAGCATTTCTAACAGAGCTGGGTCAGACATGGCTTTGTAAGCCAAGCAGATATCGCCTGTAAGTAGGTGATATGAGACAGAGAATAGTTGGAGTTTTTTGAGTTTGTCCATATAGGACAAGTGATTAAGGCCTAGGATCCTCTTTATGAGGTACTTCTGCGGCCTCTCCAGTTGTTGCAGGTGTCTAGTGAGGTACATGCCAAATGAGGCATTGTACTCGATGATTGGCCTAATGAGGGAAGAGTAGAGGGAGACACTGACCTCTTTCTTCCTGGATGCAAAACCCTTAGTTACGAGATGTACCACATAGAAGGACTTTCTGACCACAGTGGCAATGTGGTGATCAAAAGAGAGGTTGCTGTCAACCTGTGTTCCCAGATCTCTTATAACATCTTCTGTGTTCAGTGGACTACCATCAATGTGGTAATTCAAGGGAACCGGGCTTTTCCCAAAGGGGATGATGACACATTTTTGGCATTGAGCTTAAGACCATGGTTCTGACCCCAGTCATTGGTTGCAGTGAGGCCATTCTGTAGGATGTCAACATCACTTGGGGAGTTAATAATAGCTCACAGCTTGTAATTGTCTGTGAACTTTGTCAGCCAGAGTCCCCTCATGTTGGCCTGGACTTCAGAGAAGTAGATACCAAACAGTAGAGGAACCAGGACTGAACCCTGTGGGACTCCACTCGTGACTAATCGGCAGTCTGACTTGAAGTCACCTACTTCTTTCATACTGTGGGTTCTATCTGTGAGCCAGTTTGCAACCCACCTAGTGTTATAGGGGGTCAATGCCAAGCTTAGTGAGTTTTTCTATGATTCCTGAGTGGGGAAATGGTATCAAAAGCCTTGGCCAGATCAAGGTAGGCTGTATGAACCACCTTGCCTTCATCGCAGCTCTAGTGACTGACTCAAAGAAGTTGACCAAGATGAGCAGGCATATTCTACCCTTCACAAAACCAAACTGTGTGGGATCCAGAGTTTGGAGATTCCCTATATCCTTGTTTATTAGGTCCATGATGATGCGTTCCATAGCTTTGCATATCAGACTCGTCAAGCTAATGGGGTGATAGTTCCCAGGGTCTGTAGTCACTCCTCCTTTGTGGAGAGGGATAACTGCAGCAGTGCTCCATTTGGCAGGGACAAAGCCTGAGGTGAAGCTGTGAATGAACAGAGCACACAAGTGAGGTGCCAGTTCACTCTGTAGTTCATGTAGAACACAACCAGAGATATTGTCAGGTCCCATAGAAGCTGTATTCTTAGCCTTGGACAGTGCTGTTTTAACCTGTGCATCAGTAATACTGGGTGCCTGGCAATCTACTGGTATTGTGATTGGTCCTTTGGGTGGGAGAGGGGGGTAAAGTTGGCACTGATTCTGTCAGCCAGTATACTGGCAATATCTGTTGGCTCGGTATAGGAGGTACAATTGTGCAGTAGCTCAGAGCAAATCTGGGTATTGCCATGGAGATTCTTTACATAACTATAGAAGGCCTTGTGGTTGTCTTTACTGTCTGCTGCAATTCTGTTTTCATCCCTAGCTTTAGTGGATTTGATGAGGAATCTCAACTTTTTGTTGAGGCAGATAAGGGAGTTTTTCCAGTCTTGGGACTTCACCTTATTCTGCATCAGTTTCCTCCTTCTGTTGTAGAGTTTGTTTATGACAGGGGACTACCATATTGGCTTCCTTTTTTTGGAGGAGAGTGTCTTGGTTCTATTGGGTATGGCGAGATCCATGCATTTGTGTATGTATTCATACAGTGCATTGGTGTATGATTCTGCAGTCATGCAACAGTTCTCCATTTGGAGGAGCTGACTATTGGTGTAGAGCAATGGTCGCCCATGTTAGTAATGACCAGGTCAAGGATGTTGCTACTTCTAGTGGGGGTAAGAATGAGCTGGTCCAGGGCATTGGAATTAGTGAACTTCAGGAAATGTTGGACAAGTGTATCGCTACATGAGTAGTTTACCCAGTTAATGGAGGGGTAGTTGAAGTTGCCTAGCAAGAGAGTGTTAGGTTGGACCCTAATATTCTTCAGGGTGCTTAGGAATGTGGAGTGTGAGTCCTGGGACATGGTTGGGGACCTATAGCAGGCTACAACCTGAATCACTGTCTTACCCAATGTTAGCTGCACCTGAAGTATCTCTAATGTGTTATATTGGGCTACTAGTCTGGAGGTGTGTGCATCCTTTATGAATATGGAAACACCACCGCCTTTGGAGCTTTGGTCTAAGTTCTGAGGCTGAAAGGTGTGGAATGAGTTATAGCCTGGTAGTGCAGGTGTGATTTTTGCTGCCTTGAACCAGGTCTCTATTACAGCACAAATATCGACGTTCTCCATTTTAAGGAGTGCCTTGAGCGAGTGCATTTGGAAATTTAGACTTCTAGCGTTGAGCAACATGACCCTCAGATTGCATTTGTTTGTAGCTGTTATGGTGGTAATTTGGTCTTTGGAACACCACCTAAAAAAGGCACTATAGGGGTGGCAAGACCCTTGGCCAGTATCTGGAAGCCCAAGGGTGACAGATGCAGGCCATCCCTGGCAAAGCATCGAAGTCTGTCAATCATGTTATCCTAGGCAGACAGATACTGGACCCCCTTAGAATGACACCAGAAACTTAGCCAATTTTCTGCTTGTACTGTGGTATCATTCTGGGTGATGGTAGGATGCTGCTCAGGGCTAGGATCATACCTACCTGGGCTACATAATCCGAGAGCTCCTCCATGTCTCTTTTCATGTAGTCCAGGGAGGTACGTCTCAGGTCATTCCCACCCACATGTACAATGACAGAGTCATATTTGTACCTGTTGTTGCGTGACCTGAGTGCATGTGTTATGTGTCAGATCCTGGCACCTGACAGGCAGCTGACTGTTACTTTCTCCTTATTCAACATAGTGTGGGGGACATCAGTGTGCCTCATTATCGAGTCACCTATAACTAGTGTGTTGGGCATGCTGTTGTACCTTAGGGCTTTGGTTGAGTGGCACACTGTTAAGGAGATTTATGTGTCTCGTGATTAGTGTTGTGTTGTGGTGGTCGAGTGCATTTCTGCCTTGAAAGGCTCTGCTGCATGGGTAGATTTTTATTGAGAGCCTCCATGAAGGTGGGTGTGTGGTTTGTGTTTTTATGTGAAGGCAGTGCTGGTGTGTGTTCCGGAGGGCTGTGTTTTCCATTCCGGTCTTGGCTGGAGAGTGCATGGCTTCCAATTTAGATATATAAGTGCATCTCTTGCAAGTCTGAGTGTTGGAAGGTAAGAGGAGAGGGTTGTCACTGTACATGAGGCAGTTGCTACATTGCCTCAGGATCTCCAAGTTCACCAGGTTAATAGGAGAAAGCACAGGGAACTGACTTTAGACATGCTTGGTGGGGTGGGCATTGGTAATAAGTACTAGATCTGTTTCCTTGTAGAACATTTAGTGGTGGTAGCACTTGTGTGCTGCAATAATTGCTGCAAGAAGTCTGGTAAAGTGCTAGACTAATAAGCTAGTATAAGTGCAGGAGAGGAGAGAACTAGTAGATCTAAGGGAAAATTTGAAGAGCAGGCTCTGGCACTGCAAAGAAGCTTGCAAACAGTCCTGGATACAGCAAGTCTGTATCTGGACTAGACTAGTTACAGGAAAGGTGGGAAACAAGGGCAAACGTGG
This sequence comes from Protopterus annectens, assembly GCF_019279795.1. Lineage (NCBI taxonomy): Eukaryota > Metazoa > Chordata > Ceratodontiformes > Protopteridae > Protopterus > Protopterus annectens. Next base: position 208,754,587 of record NC_056745.1, read on the forward strand.
GCTTTTAAATTGGAAATTTGAGAGAGATGGAAAAACTGCCCAAACGGCCAATAAACTACAATTTCTGGGCCAGAAACCACTCCTCTTGTGGTAGATAGGCTACCTAGTGCTTACCACTCCCACTGATAAGCTAGAAAGCTTCTCTCCAACACAGAAAGGCTTGGGGGGCTCAGGAGCTTACAAACAGTCATGGATACAGCAAATCTATATCTGGACTAGACTAGTTACAGGAAAGGGGGGATAGAAGTGCAAATGCAGGCTTTTAAATCAGAAGTTGAGAGAGAGATGGAAAAACTGCCCAAATGGCCAATAACTACAATTTTTGGGCCCAGAAACCACTCCTTATGTGGTAGATAGGTTACCTAGTGCTTACCACTCCCACTGATAAGCTAGAAGATTTCCCTCCAACACAGAATGGCTTGGGGGGGGGGGGCTCAGGAGCTTACAAACGGTCCTGGATACAGCAAATCTGTATCTGGACTATAGTTACAGGAAAGGGGGAAACAAATGCAAATCCGGGGCTTTTAAATCAGAAAGTTGAGAGAGATGGAAAAACTGCCCAAATGGCCAATAACTACAATTTCTAGGCCAGAAACCACTCCTTATGTGGTAGAAAGGTTACTTAGTGCTTACCACTCCCACTGATAAGCTAGAAGATTTCCCTCCAACACAGAAAGGCTTGGGGGCTCAGGAGCTTACAAAAGTACAGTTGTGTACATTTACCATGAATGTAGATGTTCGAGTGTATTCACTGTTGCAGTCATCACATTTGGGTTATCTGCTTGCAGTAGCCCTCAGTCGGCCTGATTATCAAAGTCTTGGGTCCTGCGTCAGTGAAACACGAAGAACATCAGTCCTGGATACAGCAAATCTGTATCTGGACTAGACTCATTACAGGAAAGGTGGGAAACAAGCTTAGAATTTTTTTTTAATTGTCCTTTTGACAAGAAGGAAACGATTTCTTCACTCCTGATCCAGCTATACAGCCGCTTGAACAACTTCAGAAGTTCAATGAAAGGGACGTCTTAATTAGAACGTCTGCCAAAATCATAGTATATGGAGATTACATCAATGTATTACCTGGTGAAAGGGACGTCTTAATTAGAACGTCTGCCAAAATCATAGTATATGGAGATTACATCAATGTATTACCTGGTGAAAGGGACATCTTAATTAGAACGTCTGCCAAAATCATAATATATGGAGATTAGATCAATGTATTACCTGGTGAAAGGGACGTCTTAATTAGAACGTCTGCCAAAATCATAATATATGGAGATTACATCAATGTATTACCTGGTGAAAGGGACGTCTTAATTAGAACGTCTGCCAAAATCATAATATATGGAGATTACATCAATGTATTACCTGGTGAAAGGGACGTCTTAATTAGAACGTCTGCCAAAATCATAATATATGGAGATTACATCAATGTATTACCTGGTGAATGGGACGTCTTAATTAGAACGTCTGCCAAAATCATAATATATGGAGATTACATCAATGTATTACCTGGTGAAAGGGACGTCTTAATTAGAACGTCTGCCAAAATCATAATAAATGGAGATTACATCAATGTATTACCTGGTGAAAGGGACGTCTTAATTAGAACGTCTGCCAAAATCATAATATATGGAGATTAGATCAATTTATTACCTGGTGAAAGGGACGTCTTAATTAGAACGTCTGCCAAAATCATAATATATGGAGATTAGATCAATGTATTACCTGGTGAAAGGGAAGTCTTAATTAGAACGTCTGCCAAAATCATAATATATGGAGATTACATCAATGTATTACCTGGTGAAAGGGACGTCTTAATTAGAACGTCTGCCAAAATCATAATATATGGAGATTAGATCAATGTATTACCTGGTGAAAGGGACGTCTTAATTAGAACATCTGCCAAAATCATAATATATGGAGATTACATCAATGTATTACCTGGTGAAAGGGACGTCTTAATTAGAACGTCTGCCAAAATCATAGTATATGGAGATTAGATCAATGTATTACCTGGTGAAAGGGACGTCTTAATTAGAACGTCTGCCAAAATCATAATATATGGAGATTACATCAATGTATTACCTGGTGAAAGGGACGTCTTAATTAGAACATCTGCCAAAATCATAGTATATGGAGATTACATCAATGTATTACCTGGTGAAAGGGACATCTTAATTAGAACGTCTGCCAAAATCATAATATATGGAGATTAGATCAATTTATTACCTGGTGAAAGGGACATCTTAATTAGAACGTCTGCCAAAATCATAGTATATGGAGATTACATCAATGTATTACCTGGTGAAAGGGACATCTTAATTAGAACGTCTGCCAAAATCATAATATATGGAAATCAGATCAATGTATTACCTGGTGAAAGGGACGTCTTAATTAGAACGTCTGCCAAAATCATAGTATATGGAGATTACATCAATGTATTACCTGGTGAAAGGGACGTCTTAATTAGAATGTCTGCCAAAATCATAATATATGGAGATTAGATCAATGTATTACCTGGTGAAGGGACGTCTTAATTAGAACATCTGCCAAAATCATAATATATGGAGATTACATCAATGTATTACCTGATGAAAGGGACGTCTTAATTAGAACGTCTGCCAAAATCATAATATATGGAGATTACATCAATGTATTACCTGGTGAAAGGGACGTCTTAATTAGAACGTCTGCCAAAATCATAATATATGGAGATTACATCAATGTATTACCTGGTGAAAGGGACGTCTTAATTAGAACGTTTGCCAAAATCATAATATATGGAGATTACATCAATGTATTACCTGGTGAAAGGGACGTCTTAATTAGAACGTCTGCCAAAATCATAGTATATGGAGATTACATCAATGTATTACCTGGTGAAAGGGACGTCTTAATTAGAACATCTGCCAAAATCATAATATATGGAGATTAGATCAATGTATTACCTGGTGAAAGGGACATCTTAATTAGAACATCTGCCAAAATCATAACATATGGAGATTAGATCAATGTATTACCTGGTGAAAGGGACGTCTTAATTAGAACATCTGCCAAAATCATAGTATATGGAGATTACATCAATGTATTACCTGGTGAAAGGGACGTCTTAATTAGAACGTCTGCCAAAATCATAGTATATGGAGATTAGATCAATGTATTACCTGGTGAAAGGGACGTCTTAATTAGAACGTCTGCCAAAATCATAATATATGGAGATTAGATCAATGTATTACCTGGTGAAAGGGACGTCTTAATTAGAACGTCTGCCAAAATCATAATATATGGAGATTAGATCAATGTATTACCTGGTGAAAGGGACATCTTAATTAGAACGTCTGCCAAAATCATAATATATGGAGATTACATCAATTTATTACCTGGTGAAAGGGACGTCTTAATTAGAACGTCTGCCAAAATCATAATATATGGAGATTACATCAATTTATTACCTGCTCTTACATGTTGCGCCACAGCTCACTTACCTTGCTTTGCATGCAGCAATGTAGGGGACAAATGTTCCTTAAGCCTTAATGCTCTCCTTGCTAATTCATATGGTTGATAATACTATGTTATGTCAGGTTGTATCCTTTATTGTCTTACTGTTTTTTGCTGCATTCGGCATACATTTTTATTTTTATTGCAGCTAAAGGAGGTTAGTTCTGTGGCATGTCTGGTTGCCAGCAGAGCAAGTCTTTAGGGACATGAGCAGTGCCAATGACCCAATAAGTAGCATGCTAATCTTTATAAACAGATGTTTTGGTTTATACCATGTCTGCATAGGGCACTACAACACTCAGGTTTCAGTTAAAAAAAACAGATTTCCTGTTTTTTTTTTTTACTTTTAAACTGCAGCAAATTGCTTGCTACAATGTAGCAAGTAGTTGCTACAGTTCAAACCACACACAAAGTGCTACAGTGCTTCAGTTTGACCACAAACATAATATCAACTTTTAAAAGCCAGCATTGCATTAAAGAGAGATCTGGATTGGTTGATAATTTCACCTACACCTTGTGCCTGGGGCAGTTGCCCCTCTCACCCCATTCTAGCTACGCTACTGATGTGAGCAGCATAACTATTATTTGGAATGCATTGTTACAGTGGCCATCTGCAGTATCACCTCTGTGTTCAATACATAGTGTGTGCAGTTAGGAATGTATTCTACATACAAATGTGTGTGGGTACAGTGTACTTGTTTGCATGTATATTTTCACAGGTGGATCAATGCCACTGTCTTATGTGAGGGTGGAGCATTGCTGTGCTACTTATGATTCACATTACTTGTATATAACATTCTATTAATGATACGTCCCCATCATGGAACTCCCTCTCATATCCAGGACAAGTTTTCCATTTTCTACAATGCCTCAGCAGTTTCTTTAGCTGCTAAGTACTTCCTGCTTATGAATCATTCAGTACAAGCTTCACCTATCACAAATACCAAGATTAATACTACCTTGGTATCTGTACTGGACAGCAGTGATGTACTTGGTGTATTGGGTCATTTATTGCCACACATAGAAACACATGCTCTCCTGATGCTATCAGCATGCTGATGACAGATGCAACTGCACATTTGCTATACATTTCCTATCTGCACCTTGTGAGGTGCAATATATAGTGCATGGGAATATGCAGTCATGGTGGTGTTACATACCTTATACTGTGGTGGATCACACAGGTCAGTCTCTGTGTTGTATGCACTCGTGTGGTCATTTATCAATTAACATTTAGACCTTGATTGATTGCTGATGCATCTTGGTTGTGCTTGGCCCAATTATGCATAACACATACAGGCCTTGCAGTGGAGGTCATAACATTGCACATAAGTTGCATGGGTCACTGTGGCCTGTGGACTGCACATTACACTGTTTTTCTTACATGGTGTTTGCACTTTTGATGTATGTTTTCTACATGATACCTTGTTATGTGTGTATCCATAGGGCATACGTTTGTAGGTAATGTTCCTTGCTTTGTTAGTAGCTGTTACATATGTCCAGACAAATGTGGATGCTGCATTTTATTCCAAATTTGGTTTGGCATTTGTAACTCTGATGCTCTTTTCTTTTACCTCTTGATCCTTTGAACTAGTTTAGTTCTTGTTCACAAGAAAGTACGTTTGCATACTTGCTTTGTGTGTGTTGTATGTATTTGTTTGTGGCTTCTACTACATTGGCACTTGACTCAGTTTTAGAGACATAAACTAATTATCTGTTGTCGCTCTATAATTGCCTAATATATTGTGTACATTTCTGGGTCAGTGTGTACAGGTGCATTTGGTTTACTTTCTACTGCAGGCATGCACATATGACTGCATCATTGTGCCCTAAATTTGCTGGTGCACACTGCTATAGTGGCATTAGATTTTGCTTTGTTGGTGTTTTCTGAAAGTATTTGCTGTCTTTGACATGTTTTGCTTCCTGGTTGTCTTTCTGTCTTCTTGCTACTCTTTGTGAATATTGGTGTGAGGTTGCCCTTGTTCATGTTCTGCTACCATTACTGTAAAACAGGTTTGTTTTCCTGTGAACCATGTGTTCAGCTAACCTTATCTTCTCCTTGCACACTACTTTTTTACCTCAGTGTTCTAACTGTATATGGACCATGAGCTTCTGTATTATGTCTGGTATCTAAAGCACTGTATTATTTTGTGTTTGTCATTGGTCTTAAATTATTTTACCTCCTATGATTGCATACATACAATGTCAGATACCTTCCAATGCATTATGGTATTTCTTGGAAACACTGACATGATATTATCTATGTTACAATCAATCAATGAATACAGCAGGGAATTATTTTTATACAGACTCTACAGCATTTAGTGTGCTACAGGTTTTAAGGTGTACATTTACTACACTGAATTACAGTGAAAAAAATAACTAATATGTTGATCATAGGTTCACACTAAAGTTATTAATATTATAGCAATAATGCACAGTTAGGGCATGGGCTATAGTGTAGTAAAACAATGAGTGGTAGTGCCTGATCACAACAGCAAAATTCTAGTGAACAAACACAGGGTGACTGACTCCATTTATAAAATACCTAAATGATATCACAACAGCAAAATCCTAGTGAACAAACACAGAGTGATCACATTTATAAAATACCTAAATGATTAGGTGTCATGGACGTTTATCATAAAACTTTTAAAAATTGCTTTGGATGGCTTTTGTCTACATGTGGGGAAATTGCAAGTTTGGGAGCCTATTTATAATATGTGACTTATGGTGGAATCTAACATTTCTAATCATAGCAAATTAAATTCATTAAGAACTTCTTTTTAATTAAAAAAATAATGATTATCTACTGAGTAGTAATAGAGTTGTGATTGGTGGTTCACCCTACTACCTATGAAGCTATGGTATTGTGAGCTAAGAGGAGAAATAGGCATGTTGCACATTTAGAAAAACATCAGCATCAGTCCCCTCTTTACCCATCTTTATAGGGTCAGGGTGTTGTAGCAACTGTTGTCACCATTTTCAATTCAGTGCCACTCCTACCTTTTTTTGACAGTTATGTCCAGCTGTCGCATGTTTTTTCTCATGCACTTTATACACTACATTGCTAGCTGTCCTCATTTCCTTTTGCCTTCTTCCTGCCTCTCTGAAATCTGCTTTACTAAATTGCCTTTTATGTTATGGTATATTTAACAGAGACACTATATTCCTCTTGAACCTCTATGCAGTTTGGGAGAACTTTGACTTCTTGAAGTACTTTTTTCTTGCTAAAGAATGCATCCTAGTACTGATCTCACGTACTTCATCTCCACTCATTAAGTTTCCTCACCTGTTCTACCATTACTGTTCATGCTTCTGTGCCATATAAAAGTGCTGGTCACACCACATTTTTCTATACCTTACTTTTCAGTGTTATGGCATTTTTCTGTCACACACAACCCCTGACACTTTCAACCAGTTGGCTGTAACACTTCTGATTCTAACTTTGACCTTAAAAACAAATATAGGATAAAGTCCATGATAAAGCAGGGTCACAATCCAAATTAAAAGCAACAGAAAAAAGGCAGACTCTGCAATGCTACCAAAGTCCTTTATTAAACAAATTAAGAACAAAGCTTTGCAATTAACAATCCTTCATCAGTGCAATAAAAACATGCAGAACTTTGCATTAAATAGTACAATTCACAGGAAATTCATAACATAGCACAATCAATAATATCACATCATCAATGAATATAATTAGTACATAAAAAAGACATTTCAAAACATATACATTAAAATACATTAAAATAAAAATGAAACTTTTATCTCAATAATAATTGTTTGTCTCAACACAGGTTTAACACTGACCATGTTGTTAATTCCAGGTGCATGGTCAGCTTGCATATGAATAATCCAATCATACTCTCTCAGTTCTTATTTATTATTAATATAAGCACTCCTAGGATTTTCTGAGTGTTTCGATAATCCTAAACATATATTCATGATGTGTGCCCCTAACGGCCAAATGCTTAGCTAAAGCATTTGTTATAATTCCTCTATGTATTTCTGATTTATGCTCTATAATCTTTTCCTTGAGGTTTTCAGCTGATTTCCCTATGTAGAAACTTGTATAACACTTACAATTTGCTAAATAGATAATGAAAGAAGTGTTGCATGTAGCAAAGCATTTGAATGTATAGATCTTTCCTGTTACCAGATGTGTAAAGCTATTATTAGTACAAATGGTATTACCACAACAACAGTTATAGCAAGGAAAAGTTCCAAGCTTGTTACATGGTTGCAGACATATCCTAGATGGCAAATCTTTATAACATAACTGACTTTTAAGGTTCGAACAATTTCTGTAGGTAATATTAGGCTTTTCCCTTATATATTTCCTAAGCTCTGGTATGGCATTTAAAATTCCCCAATTATTCATTGTTATATCTCTCACTGGATTGGCACATCTATTTTATGTCATTAAAGAATGTAAGGGCCCATCAGATTTATTTTTGGTATTAACTTCATTATATATCTCATTACCACAAAAATATGGTTTAGCTTTACTTTCCCTTTCCCTCAGAATCTCATCTGTAATATTGTCCAAAATATCTTGACTATACCCCCTTTCCTTAAGTTCTGAAGTCACTTTAGCCATTTGACCTATACACCTTGTGGTATCTGTATTCAAATGGCTTGCTCGTAAATACTAGCTCTTAACAATACCTTTAAAGGTATGTTTAGCGTGCATGCTAGTTTTATGTAAATACCTTTTAGCGTGTACAGCTTTTTTATATATACTAGTTTGAATCTCAGTGCCATCAATTAACAGTTTGATGTCTAAAAAATGTATTTCTTTCTTAGCAAAAGTCATTTCAAATTTTAAAAATTCAAATAATTAAAAAAATCAATAAGTTCATTCTCAGAACATTCCCAAATTAAAACTACATCATCAACTAAATGTTTAAAAAAGTAAACTTATGTTTAAAGTTGCCCGGATCATTATAAATGTACGTCTGTTCCCATTTATTTAAAGTGAGGCTGGCATAGGTGTTAGCAGCAACAGAAGTACCCATTGCAACACATACAGTCTGATGATAACATTCTCCATCAAACATAAAAACATTGCTGTCAAAAACACCCTCTAACAATTCACAAATCATTTGAACCTCTCTTCCTTTAAGTTGGTCATGTTCACATAGTAACTGTCTAATAGCAACCACCCCATAATAGTTAGGAATCACAGTAAAAAGAAATTTGATGTCAAGAGTCACAAAAATAAAATTGCTATGTTTATTAATCTTATACCACTAAGAAAATGTGATAAAAAAGTCACCTGAATCCCTAATAAAGCTTTTCACATATACTAAATATTTACTGAAAATACAATTGGTCCCATAGGAGGGTGGGATAAAGATTTATGAACTTTGGGCAGACCATACAGGACAGGTACAACAGGACATAAAACTGTAAAATAATTAAATATTTCAATGCAAATATCATTCATAACCTGAAAATCATAAATACACATATTAATATTATGAATACATTTGGAGACATCACAGTTACTTATTTTTCTAAAAGCCTTCTGATTTGATAAAAGTTCATTTATAAAATTCAGATAGTTGTCACGATTCATTAGAACTATCACTCCCCCTTGTCAGCTTCCTTAATTATTATGTTATTTTCCTGTAGTTTAATAAGAGCATCAAACTAATTTTTAGAAAGATTATACATTTTTTAAATCATTCTTCTCATATAAAGATCAAATTTGTTGCTCACATATATCATGAATAGCAGTAACTGCAGGATTACTGAACAGTATAAATGTGCTACACATTTTACATACCTGGGGATCGAGCAGTACAGAATCATTAAGTGTTAATTTTAAATTTAAATTGCATGCAAACATCTTCAAGTTCGTGAGCGCATCCACAATAGAATTTTTATGAGAAGGAATACATTTATAACCACAGCTTAACAAAGAAATGTCTGCAGTAGTAAGTTCCAAGTTAGATAAATTGATTATTGTATTTTCATTCAGCGTTGTGAAACACCTGCTTTGCTGCATGTTTGAGGGCTATTGTAGGTCCTTCTTACTTCTTCTCTTCTTTGGGACTGCCTCCTGGATTGATCGCGCCTGTAAATGGTGACTTTCTTTGGTAAATTGGAATGTATTGGTGTCAGAGTTTTAAAAAAAATCCAGCATATTTGTAGTATTTGAAATAATTGTTTTCTGTGTAGAAGAAGATACATTTGAAGTTATGCCACCATTGGTAGAACAGAAAACATCAATATTAGCAGATGAATTATCATGTTGTTGCCCATTAGAAACAATATGAGCAGCTAACAGAAGAGAAGCATCATTTAATTTGTACATAGAACCATGTTGTGTAGTGTTGGCCCATATCTGTTTAGGGATAGGATCCTTGGGCCAAGAAACTATGTTACCAGATTTAAAATTTTTAATGTCTCTCATTAGCTTATGTTTTTTAGTGCTTTCCAACTTATGGTCATAGGAGCATAAACATTCAAGCATTTCATTATAGACAGGAACAAACTCTTTAAAAGAAGGCAGGGCAGAAACATCATTCTCAAGTTTACCAATTTCCTCCTGTAAGGTCAGCTCAACTTTGCAAAAAAATTAATTCATTAATGCCATGTAATCAAAGCTGAGCTTGAGATTTAATTCCTGCCACTTTTTGAGTAATCCCATATGAGGGCATTTTTAGAATTCTAAGCCCTCGTGGAACTACAATGAGTTTAATACAGGCAGATAAACTAAGTTGCTGCCACTGCAACTTGTTAAATGTCTGTACCTTATGCTCCAAAGTTTGAATAAAATGTAAACAGTTATTATTGCAGGGGACAACAGATTCATACTCAGTAGCAGCATTACTTATCTGGTTCAAAAGAAGGTTGGTTCACATATGAAGCAGTTCATTCTAAGAACGATTCAGTTCAACCTGGTTATTTCTTTGTGTGGAGGGCTGTGTCATTTCTTCCAAGGAATAGCGTCCATGGTCAATCCAAAAGCAATAAAAAACAAAAACAAACATAGGATAAACTTTGTGATAAAGCAGGGTTACAATCCAGATTAAAAGCAACAGAAAAAAGGCATACTCTGCAACACTACCAAAGTCCTTTATTAAACAAACAAAGAACAAAGCTTTCAGATTAACAATCCTTTGTCAGTGTAATAAAAACATGCAAAAATCTGCATTAAATAGGACCATTCATAGAAAATGTATAACATAGCCCAACCAATAATAGCACGTCATCAATTAATATAATTAGTACATAAAAAAAAATGTAAAACTGGATACATTAAAAAATACATTATTTATTTATTTATTTATTTATTTATTTTTTATTTCACATTTGTTAACTGGGCTAGTCTAACTGAGTTTGCAAACAAACCCATTTTCAGGGGAGACCCAAGGGGAAAAGCCCCAGGAAACATAAGTAAAGATAAAGTAACAATATACAAATATTAAATAACAATCAGAATACAAAATAATTGTAAAAAAGAAAAGGTTATTAACTACTTGTATTGCATTGATAGTAAGCAATCCATGTTCAATGGAGACCCAAGGGGAAAGAGCCCCAGTAAACATAAGCAAAGATGAACATACCGGACAAAAACTATTAAAAATAATGCAAATATGAAATGAATTATAAAGAGAAAAACAAAAGAAAAAATTATGAATATTAAGGGTTGCACTGATAGCAGTGTTCTAAATTTACTACATATAAGAGCAAAAACAAAAAGGCAATCATTGTTCAAAAGAAGGAAAATGTACAGACATTGATAGTAAGTGGGGGGAGATAAATAGTGTGGAGAATGGGAGGGGGAGAGAAAGGAGGGGGCTATAGTAGTATGGGTGAGGGTTTACAACATAGTTGACCTTTAAGGTTCAAACAATTTCTGTAGATAAAATTAGACTCTTCCCTTATACATTTCCTAAGCTCTGGTAAGGCATTTAAAATGCCCCTGTTATTCATTATTATATTTATCACTGGAGTGGGTCATCTACTATAGGTCATTAAATAACTTAAGATAGGTCATTAAATAATGTTAGGTGATTAAATAACGTAAGATAGGTTATTAAATATCTTAAGATAGGTGATTAAATAATGTAAGATAGGTCATTAAATAATGCAAGATAGGTTATTAAATAACGTAAGGGCCTGTCATGTTTATTTTTGGTATTATCTTCATTGTATACCTCATTACCAAAAAAATATAGTTTAGCTTTACTTTCCCTTTCCTTCAGAATCTCATCTTTAATATTGTCCAGAATATCTTGACTATAGCCCCTTTCCATAAATTCTCTAACTTTGACCTCCTCATTCAGATTTCCCTTCCATTCAACCACACCTCCCAGATACTTTAAGCTGTTAACCCTCTGCACTATTTTTTCTTCTGTTTCAGGTTTCAACTTCTAATTCCAGCATTTGTTGCCATGATCACTGTCTTGTCTGTACTCAGTTTTATTGCACATGCCTTCAGTTTTGTAGTCAGTCTCCTATCATTTGCTGAAGCTTCTGTTTAGAGTTTGCTTATAGTGCCACATCATAGGATCATAGGAGATTACTAGGCTATCGACCAGGAGGTCATTTTAAGCTTAGTCATTTCATAGGATCATAGGAGGTTACTAGGCTAATGGCCCTGGGTCCCTTCCAAGCCTAGCCAAGAGTTTATCCCAAAAAATAAACCTCAGTTAGCATCTGTCACCCCTGTCAATGAGGGACACAGGTGCAACCACTGGAACAAACTTTTGGTTTCCCATCCTCTCATCAAGGTTGCTCTTGAAGAGGGTCAGCAAGGTGCTTTGTTTGATGTGTATGGGAAGTCTATTCCAGACACAGGGCAGCCTCTGGGAGACAAGCATGTCTCTCCAGCAGGTTTTCTTGATGCCGCATATTAGATTTAGGTCTTTTGAGTGGGTAGTGCATGAGGAGTTAGACTTACAGATATGGAGCATCTCTAGTAAGGCAGGGTCTGAGATTGCCTTGTAGGCAAGACACAGATCACCACTGAGCAATCTGTATGATACCGAGTGGAGTAATAGTGATTTGAGCCTGTCTGCATAGGACAGGTGTTGGAGGCCATGGATTCTCTTTGTGAAGTATTTCAGTGTCCTTTCTAGTTGGTGCAGATGTTTGGAGAGGTACATCCCAAATGGGGCATTATACTCAATTACTGGTCTAATGAGGGAGGAATAAAGAGAAGTAATAACCTCTTTTTTCTGGATGCAATCCCTTTACTTATGAGATGAACCAAATAAAAGGCTTTTCTGACCACTGCCGCTACATGATGGTCGAATGTGAGGTTGTTATCAACCTGAGTGCCCAGGTCTCTCACCACAGGCTGTGTGCTTAGGAGGTTGCCATTGATGTGGTAATCAATAGGGGTCGTGTTTTTTCCGAATGGTATGATGATACATTTTTTTGCATTTAGCTTGAGGTCATAACTTTGGCCCCAGTCATTAGTTGCTGTGAGACGCTCTTGCAGTATGTTAACATCATTTGGGGATTCAATGACAGTACCCGACCACAAACTTGGTCAGCCACAGGCCTTTTGTCTTTGCCTGGACCTCTGAGAAATAGATGCCAAACAGTAGGGATCCCAGGACAGATCTGGGGAGCTCCACTAGTGACAGGTCTGCTATCAGTGGCGGAGGTGCCTGTTTTGACTTTAGGGGTCCTGTCAGTGAGCCAGTTGGCCACCCACCTGATGAGATAGGGATTTACACCAAGTGTTGTTAGCTTTTTATGATGCTCAAGTGGGGGATTGTGTCAAAGGCCTTGGCCAAGTCAAGGTAAGCTGTATGCACTGACTTTCCCTCATCCAGGGCCTTGGTGACAGTCTCAAAGAGGTCAACCAGGTTCAGCAGGCAAGATCTGCCCTTGATAAATCTGAACTGGATGGAGTCAAGTGCTTGCAAAATGCCTATGTCCTTGTTTATGAGATCCATAATAATATGCTCCATGGCTTTACAGATCAGACTTGTCAAGCTAATGTGATGATAATTTTCAGGGTCAGTACTAGCACCAACCTTTGTGCTAGGGGATGAGAATGACAGTTCTCCACTCTGCTGGAATGAAGCCAGTACTTAGGATGTGGTTGAATAGGGTCCTCAATGGTGAAACCAGTTCTTGCTGGAGATGGTGCAGAATACATCCTGGGATACTATCAGGTCTCATGGAAGCTGTGTTCTTTGCCTTGGATAGGCCCTGTAACACTTGATCTATGGATATGTGAGGTGTGGGACAAGTATCGGGGATGTCGAAAAGGCCTTTGGGAGCAGGGGGTGAAATTTTCACTGAACCTATTTGCTAGCAGGTTGGCTAAGTCAACAGGATCAGTGTAAGTGATACTGTTAAGTACTAATTTGGAACAAACCTGGACTTTGCCACAGAGGTTCCTGACATAACTGAAGAAGACTTTATGGTTTCCCTTTGTTATGGAGCCTAGTTTTGATTCATAATTGGCCTTGGAGGTTTTCACTAGTGCTCTAATTTGCTTGTTGAGGCTAAGGAGGGAGTTTTCCCAATTTGGAATTTGTTGCCTTTTATCCTTGGACAACGGTTTCTTGCTTTTGTTGTAAAGCTTGTTGATAGAGGATGTCCACCAAACAGGTTTGTGCTTCCTTGAAGAGCAGGTTTTCATTCTGCTAGGTATGGCTGAGTCCATGCAGTTGTACAGATGCTTGTATACTGCATTGGCGTACTATTCAGCATAGTTGTCTGCATTCTCTGAGGGGGCGGTGGTGTGAAGCCACAGATACCCTCCCATAGGAGGTTGCAGTCAGCTTTTGAGAAGTTTTTTAGCTTGATTACAGCTGCGGGGGGGGGGGGGGTTGGGTGTGATAGAAACTTCGAATGAGACAGTCCGATGATCTGATCTCACCAGGGAAGAACATACTATGGAGGTGGTTGAGCGGACACCCATGTTGGTGAAAACCAAGTCCAGAATGTTATCTCCTCTTGTGGGGGATGAGATGAGTTGGTCTAGTGCGTTAGAACTGATGAAGTTGAGGCATCATTGAGAAACTGCATTAGTGCAAGAATAGTTCACCCAGTCTATGTGGGGGTAGTTGAGGTCACCAAGGATAATGGTGTTAGGCGGTACCTTGATGAAATCAAGTAGGTCCAGGTAGGAGGAGTGGGTGTCCTGAGTCATGAAGAGGGGTCTATAGCTAGCTATAACTTGGATGGGTGTCTTGCCAACAGTCAATTGTACCTGTAGAAGTTCCAAGTGTGTCATGCTGGCAAACCAGTCTGGAGGTGTGCCTGTCCTTAATGAAGATAAAGACTCCACCACCCTTAGTCCTCCTCATTTTAGGGTCAGAATCTGTGGAATGAGGTATAGGCTGGTAAGGCAGGGGTGCTCTCTGCACTCCTGAACCAAGTTTCCATGACCACACAGACATCAGAATCTTCCACTGCAAGGAGGGCCTCCAGTGAGTTCATTTTCATGTTAAGGCTCCTAGCATTTAGCAGCATGATCTTCAATTTGCTTTTTGACAGATCTTTTTAAGTTGGAAGGTTTGTCTTTAGGACATTGCCTAAAAAGGGCACAATGGGGGAGGTGAGAGCCTTGGCCAGGATCTTGAAACCCAATGGTGACAGGAGAAGGCCATCTCTGGCAAAACATCGAGGCCTGTCAACCATGTCATCCCAGGCAGACAGATACTGGATCCCCTTGGAATGACACCAGAAACTAAGCCAATTCTTGAAGTTAATGATTTTTTGTTGGTATTGTGGTATCATTCTTGGTGAAGGTAGGATGCTGCTTAGGGCTAGGGTCAATACCTGCCTGGAACACATACCCTGAGAGTTCAATCATGTCTCTTTTCATATAGTCCAGGGAGGTACATCTCAAGTCATTCACACCAACATGTACAATGACAGAGTCATACTTGTACTTGTTATACAGAGACTTAAGTGCTTGTGTGATGTGGCGGATTCTGGCACCAGACAGACAACTGACAGTGACCTTCTCCTTGTCGAGCCTGGTGAGGGGGACATCAGTGTGTCTCACAACTGAGTCAGCAATGACTAGTGTGTTTGGTTTATTGTTATGTCTTGTCAGCTGTGATGGTTTATTGATTTGCCTTATGGGCTGTGTTTGTGAGACAACGGTACATTGTCTGCTGTGTGTGATGTGTTTGGTGCTGTGTGTGTAATGTTTGTGAGTGTGTTTTAGAGGTTGCTGCTGTTTAGGTAAGTTTTTTTTTTGAGGACCTTTGCATAGGTGTGTGTGTGTGTGTGTGTGTGTGTGTGTGTGTGTGTGTGTGTGTGTGTGTGTGTGTGTGTGTGTGTGTGTGTGTGTGTGTGTGTGTGTGTGTGTGTGTGTGTGTGTGTGTGTGTGTGTGTGTGTGTATGCTGTGCTTGGCTGTGTGATGTGAGTGGTGTGGTGTTTGTGCTGTCAATCTCTTCTTTGTCAGGATTACTGACAGTGGCATGAAAAAGCATGGATTCCAAGTTCCTGATGTACATGCATTTCTCGCAAGTAGAAGAATTATGTGGTAGGAGAAGAGGGTTGCCAGTAAACATGATCCCAATGTAATACCATGCAAATGCTAGTCAATATCCAAGATTGCATTTAGAGAAGACTGCCCATGTCCAGGAGGGTTGTGGGTGCTAGTCCAGTAATAATTTTCTGTGCCCCATCCACTTGTCCAGGTTCCTCTTGAACAGTGTCATACAGGTGTTCTGTTTCACATGAATTGGTAGCCTGTTCCAAAGACACAGCAGTTGCAGGGAGATAAATCTGTCCCTACAGCAAAGTCAAAGGACATATTTAGGTCCCCTGAATGGGTAGCCCTAGTTCCATTCGATTTACTGATATGCAGCAAGTTCATTAGGTTTGGGTCTAGGATTGCTCTGTAGGCCAGGCATAAGTCTCCCCTAAGAAGTTTAGATGACACGGAGTATAGTGACAGGGACTTTAGTTGGTCTGTGTAAGGCACATGCTGGAGCCGCTTGATCTTCTTTGTTAGTAACCTTTGAGGTCTCTCCAGATGCTACAGGAGCTTTGTACAGTACATACCAAATGGGGTGTTATAATCAATTATGCACCAGATTAGTGCCGAGTATATCGAGTTTATAACCTGTTTTGCTCTTGAGGCAATGCCTTTACTAATCAAGTGTGCTACATAGTCTTCCTTACTACAGTAGACAAGTGGTGGTCGAAGTTAAGGTCGCAGTCAACTTGTGATCCCAGGTCCCATACCACTTTGTGGGTACTTAGGGTATTGCTGTTGATTTCATAGTGTGAAGGGACACTGTTTGTGTCCAAGGGAATGATGATGCATTTCTTTGCATTTAGTTTAAGACCATGACTAATACACCAGTTATTGGTCTGCATATAGCAGATATATCTCTTCCAACCTGTTTGGTGATGCAATCCAGCAAGAACAGGAGTAGATCAGCACTTAATCCTGATGCACATCCAACAGTGGGAACCCTTCAGGGAGTCTGAATACTGTTTATTCTTGTGTCACCAGAACCTTGAACAAAGACTACACTAATTCTACCATTATCACCAGGACTTCAAACCATCACAGGATTGCCTAAATCAACTTTCTTGGGAGTTATGTGTCTAAGAATGCCCAGTCAGGAAAAACAGAGACTTTAAAATATTTAGAATAAACATTGTTAATAGTACATCAGGAAAAACAAACACTTAAAAAATTTAGAATAGACATTGTTAATAGTACAGGGATTATATGCAGTGTTCAGTGAGACTACAAGGATGAATGATTACTGTTCGCACTTGTGTTTGAGACTACAAGTGTTCACACTTGTGTCTGAATAGCTGCATAGTGAGGAAAAGAAAAAGACTTGTTTGTGAAACCCCAGTGATCGACCCTGTCATGTATGATCACTAGAGTACGACTGCTGTTTTTTTTTTTTTGTAAGGTGGATCTTGCAGTGCACTTTTTTGTAAGAAGAAAACATAGCTGGGATTTTTAAATAGTGGGCTATGAAGGTACAGGAAGCCCCTGCCTACAAAAGTGCTTTTTTTTTTCTTTGTACGATTGTGAACACAGATGGTGTTTGCATACCCATGGTGTTGTAATTTTATGACTGCAGTTCTATAAGGTGATCACAGATAGAGTCAAAAGCATACCAGAGTACCAGGAAAAGAATATGGCAGTCATTTTTCTCCCTAAGTGGTTGCTATTACTTTAGAGTTTTCTCATTTCTGAGCTCATCTTTACTTCTCTGTAACTGTGAGTTATACAACTGAAATCAAAAAGAGAGCTCTGAATGAAAGAACATTAACTTGTTGATTTGGAGTGTATAACTCACACTATTTATTAGTAGAGCAAGAGAATTTTTAAATGGCAAAAAAACAAACAAAAACAATAAATGGGTCTTTTGAAACTGCAGCATATTATTTTTATTGAGTGAAGCACTTCATGATTCCCTGCAGTTATAAAAAAAAAAAAAACTTTAAATAGCTTTGTAATTTTTTTCATTTCCTTTAAAACGTTTCTTCTAACTAGGGCATCCTGAAGTGCTTTACATAATGATAATACATTGTGGTTGCAAAGAAATCCATTTCTGCTATATGTATCTTGTCTAGATCTTGTATCAAAGATTATATTATACAGAAATGTTAGAAAAGATACAGGTTGTATTGCTGTATTAACCATTATGGAATAAATTATTAGCAGCGTAGCTAGGTTGTACGGGAGGGTCACTTGCCATGGGTGCAGAATGTTGGCGTGGTGTCAGATAATCCTGATTTCTCTATAATTTGTAGTCAAACCTGAGCAATCTAGCACTCTGTGTGTGTGTGTGTGTGTGTGTGTGTCAAAATTATAGCTACAGTTTAAAAGAAAATAAATTCTTTTGTTGCACTAAAACTAAAACTACGTGCAGGTAGGGTATGTGACAAAGGGAAATACTGCCAGCCCAGCTATCTGGAATTTTGTAAATAATTCTGTGTAATTTGTGAATATTGATAAGATTTATACAGAAGTGTGTGTAAAGTACTGAGCTAAAATGTAACCACAGCATGCCCTATTGGAATGAAGCAGGTATGTACCTGCACTATTGTGACTGTTTAGATTTATATGTTTAATGGAAACTGGAACACAGGAGGTTAACTTGAAAAAAATTCAGAGAAATAGTTGAAATTAAATTGTTTCATAAACACATAATAAAAAAGATGTTATCTCTCAGTTTCAGTGCAGTAGCAGACATAATGTCTAGAGCTAGAAGTTCTTTGTATTGTCTTGAAAGAGAAGTAATTACTAGGTTTAAGATGTAGAAATGTTTTATTGTTTTATGACTTCCAGGATCTGCAAACATCTAAGAGATATGTATTTTTCATAGGGAGATGCTAACATTCTGTTCATTTCTGACAAAGGGGCTTTAGCTTGAGAACTGAAGTCAGGTGACAAAAAGTGATGTCATCCAAGCTAACCCAGCAGTAATATCTGATATTAATTTAAGAACTCTCTCAGAGAGAGACTGTGCATTTTGCATTTTGTCTTTGACCTAACAACATCAAATGAAAAATCCACTCACCTTTACACTTGCCTTGCTATAAGTAAGTTTTTAGGGCATAGTAGCTCTTTTGGATTCAGATAGGAATATAATAAAGTGCAGCTTAGATTTTTTCTTTATTTATTTGAGACTGTCCTCCAATGCTGTTTTATATATATCCTGTGATTTTGAACTCTGATGTAACTGATTACTGAGTATTGTCTTGTTCTTTTATTATTTATTATTAAATATATTTAAACCTTTTAATTTGGTTGGTCTGTTTAGAGATATTTAAGCTCTTGGAGTACTTGCATATCTATTTGGTGACACTGTACAGGCCACTCCTAAATAGCCTTGCTCTTGGTCAGACTACCATTTGGATTAATAGTAACATTACACAGTAGGATTGGATATCCTTTGCTAAGGGTCTTAAAGTAGTTGATAAGAGTTGGCTGGTGGCAGTGAAAACTACCTTATAGTCTAGGCAGAATGGGGCATAGTTAGTAAACCTGTGCCAGCCTTTCTCGGGTGTGTGTGTTTGTATCTAAATCAAATCTCAAGGAGTGTGTGTATCAGCTACTTGGGCAGGGACAAGAAGCACTGGTTGGACAGAGAGGGTACTTGAGATCTTGGTTTGGCCACTCAGCTGAGATCTCAGCCCTATAGCTGTGCCAGTGGGGAGTCTTATTGGGGATCTGGAGAAAAAGGGAGAAATCAGCCCCAGACTGACTGTGATCTCTGTTTTCTCTTAAGGGACATTGCAGTTTACTGTGTGTGTACTTGTCATACTCCCAGTGTGTACATTTCCTGCTGTTGCCAGTGGTGAGGATTGAGGATCCTTGATTACTGGGCCAGTGCAGAGGCATCACAGGGTATAAACTGTAGCAGCTATTTGTCATTTGATGCAGTTTAAAAAGAATAATTTTTTTTCTTTTTTTTTTTTTTAACTGAAACATGAGTGCTGAAGCATTCCATGCATACAGGATATAAACTATAGCAAATGTTTGTTACATCTGTAGTAAGCAGTTTGTTACAGTTTCTAAAGAAGAAGAAGATTTTTTTTTTAAACTGAAACATGAGCACTTCAGCGCTCCATGCTGGCAGGGTATAAACAGTAGCGACTGTTTACTACATTTCTAGCAAACAGTTTGCTACATTTTAAAAGAAGAAAATAATACATATTTTTTTCTTAAATATATTGAAAGAGAGTTGGGTGCAAGACACAGAAATGAGACCTGAATTTGCTTTTCAATGGAAGAGCTGGAGGGGGCATAGATTTAACTGTAATATAAGTTGATCACTTACAATGAAAGGATCAGCATATTTCAGTGATGTGCCTCTTTTTTCTTCACTTGAAGAGCTGAGGGGGTAGGGCACTGGTTTATAGTACTGGCCCCAGGGCCCTGGATGAACCAGCTAAGCTTCCACAATTATTTGTAGTGCATGGAGCATGGAGATTGGATACTGATATTCAGAAAAAGACAAACCAGTTAAGCACCAGAGTGGCTTGAGACCCAACCTTAGCAATTGTTAAGCACTCCCTGCTTAAGTTGTTAAAGTTGGGGTTAATGCAGGGGTTGGCAGTAAAATTTGCCGGTACTGATCTTCAAATGACAGCAGCAGAAATAAAATATTTATTTCTGTCTGCTGTCATTACTGACATCATGTCCTTGACTTCCTACTAAAAAGAAAATTGCTAGAATAACAGGGGGTGTGTGTTTGCCTGCTTTTTCTAAAGTATTCAAAGCCTGAAACATAAATATATGTTATTATTTTAGTAATTCAATCATCAATAATTTGTCCAAAAACAACAGACTTTATGAGGAACAGACCAAATATGAGGCAAAAATCTGGACATTCTTCAAAAATCTGGACAGTTGAAAGACATGGCAAACTGGCTGTAAATGAAAGGGGCGGTGTTACACTGCCTTTCTGAAAGTGCTTGCTAAGTGCTTTACAACTCTGAAAGGCAGCAGAACAGTTAGCACATTTTTTTCTTATTTACTTATCTAGTAGTACATGGAGCAGATAAAGCTCCATGCACCACAAAGAATTATCATCTGGTCTGCAATCCTAACTGACTTAGTTTGTGTTCTTAACATGGACGCCAAGAAATTCTCTCTCAAAATGAATTTCTGGCATCCATATCAAGAACACATAACAAGTCAGTTATGATTGACAATCTGATCATAATCACCTGTGTGTTGTATCTTCCTGTAAAATTAACAAAAATCTCAAGCAATTCTGTTTGAAAATAAAATACTAAAAACAAAATAATTATTAAACATTTAACATAACACTTTGCAGCTCTAGCAATGTAAGCATTTTTGCTCTATTTTTAGATGTCTTCATTAAATTTCTCCATGCATACGTTTGGAAGTTTGCATTTAAAAGTATAACGACAGATGACTGGAAAACATTTCTGTATGACTATTTCAAGGATAAGGTACAGTAAAACACACATTAAATAAATGTCTAATTCATTATATTAAATAAATGTTTAATTCATGTAACTAAAACCTGGAAGAAAAAAAAAGATCTAGGCTACATAAAACAAGACATTTGTGTAAATATTTGCACTAGCTCTTTATTTTGTAATGTGATTTGTGTATTAAAAGTGAAACTATGATTCAAGGAAGGCCTAGACATAATACATAATGCATAATATTCTAATGGATAATGAATACTTTGAATTGCTGCTGCATCAAGAGATCACATGTGCAAAGTTTGTGGTAAGAATGAGAAGTGCTAATTTCTTCTCAATATAAAAATGCATGGACTGTGAGGACATTTAAAAGTAAAATGCAGACAGGAAACCTTTTTACTGTTTCTGTTTAAAAGAAAGATGCTCAAGAACTTTTGCAAGCAGTACCCGAAGAGATTGTAATTCATTATTAACACTCCAGTGGGCAAGTTGATTTCATTTAGACAAATAAGACTTCATTATAATAGGTTTTCTGGGAGCATGTGGCTTTATTACCTTCAGTGTATTTCAGTCAATTATTATTACATCACAAAGCATTAAATTGTTGTAATAATAAGTCCTGACACTTTTATGAAAGTTGAGCTACTATATTAAAGTTGTGATGCTGTGGGAGTTGAAGTCCCCACATGGGGTTATTTTGTTTTGTGTGGCTATTGATGTGTATGGTAAATTAGTATTCATTTTTGGCACATCCATATTATTTTTTTCTTTTCTAGCAAATACAATATTACAGTCTTCAATGTCTCATTATTTATCAGGATTCCTAGTTTCCTACAAAGATTAAACTATCCATGGAGAAAACCGATCTATGATAAGGATCAAAACTTCAGTATACAATCCACTAAACAGCACAAGAAACTAAAATGATGCAAGACCCAGTCTTTATAGTACATGAAGAGGTTCTCCCTTGAAGAAACAAAGAACTTCTGAAAGAGTTCATGATGAGTACTTCACTTACCCAGCTGACAAAAGATTTAGGTTTCTTTTCATGCCCTCAAAAAATATGGCTCCATACTGTTAATTTGCAACCAGTAGTACAGGGTTTGATTCTTACTACTGGCATTTTCTTGCTGTGCAACTATGTGTAAGGTAATTAGCCAGACATTTCTCCTGGGCTAAGCCTGAAAAAGGTCCAGGTAGATAAGTGCTCTATCCTGATTAACAAATGTAAATAAATGAATAAGCTTTTTGAATTAACGAATGCAGAGGGAACACACACATTTAGTCCCAATACAGTGATAGAGTATTTTGAACTCTGCTCCAGAGCTTCAAGGAGTCATTGTTGATCTGAGACACAAAGTGCCATCTCTGTTTTCCTTCATATTTTGTTCATAACTGAAACACTTCCAGGTTAAGATGTCACTCATGATCCAATTGCACTGCATGATTAATGTGTTCTGCTGGAAGTTGACTGACCACTAACTTAATATTTAGGAATATACTTAGAAGCTTAGGCTTGGCAAGACATGTTAGAAGGGGACAGATGTGGTCAACAAGGTGGGGGTAGACAAGTTCTGGTGCATGCAAACCCCAATGATCTGTCAGAGGAGTCTTGACAGGCAGAGCAGGGTTGTAGCAGCAAAATACTAGGAAAGGTATTGGATTGTGTTCTCATGGGTGTTGATTATGTCAGTGGCTGCTACTCTGGAGATGGAGAGTAGTGGGCTTTGTGGTGACTACCTGCACTAGTAAGCAAAGAAGAGAGGCTGGGGACTAGTTGGGGTGGAGAAAGCTGAGGGGAAAAATATCTGTATGTTGGGGACAGCATCCGTTTGGGCCAAGAGGGACATCAGTACTCAAGCTGGAATGTAGAGGTGCATCTTAGCAATTGTGACCTTGACTAAGATATAGGTTGCAGTGGGTGTCATAGGTGCAGATGAAGGATGGATACTCAGTGGAAAGGGGAAGGGAGAGAAATAGAACGTGGAAGAAGAGCAGAAGTTGCTCTCTTAGAGTATGGCTGGATGGTGTTGCTGTGTAATGCAAGATGAGGAGAGGGCTGTTGTCTCAAAATATATAAATTTTCTTGGAGTAGATTTGAAGATTGTAAGGGTTAGAACGCTGGATGTGTTCTTGCCTGGAGGAGTGGTGTGTGTTTCTGTGCGTGTGTAGTGACTAAATGATACTTATGATATTATGTGAACGTAAAGCATTTTATATCGCTAAAAATCTTAGCCATTCTATAAAGTACAAAAGCACAACAAGAAAAAAAACACAACGACAAGAAGAAATTGCTGAGTGTACTTTTTTGTGGTTTTATGCTTTTGTCTTTCAAATTTATAAAGACCTCTTCAGAACCAAAAACTAACACAAACTAACACAATTATCAAAAACGTAAATGCTAAATTTGGTCACATAATGTATGTTAAAATTCAACATACA
Source organism: Protopterus annectens (assembly GCF_019279795.1). Classification (NCBI taxonomy): domain Eukaryota; kingdom Metazoa; phylum Chordata; order Ceratodontiformes; family Protopteridae; genus Protopterus; species Protopterus annectens. The sequence continues at coordinate 208,778,411 of NC_056745.1, forward strand.
GTTTTCAGTGAAACAAGAGAAAAACAGTTAAAACTATAAATGTAAGACTATGTTTATCTTAAAGAATGTTATTTGAAGGCACCTTTGATACTTAACATTTTCTTTCAAGCCTGGTTCACAATTATCATCCAAAACGAATTGTCAGGATAGTTCTTTTTCTTCTAACAAGGCATCAGGATGTTATAATTTAGCTAGTGAAGAGTTTAATGCTTGCTGTAAGATTAGCTGGTGATTTACATGACCAAATATCTTAGATAGCTCAAGGAATAACACTCCCACATAATATCTCTTGTCTAGTGGCTTGAAGATATCAGGGAACTCTTTTAATAGGACATTTTAAATATTGCTGTGTCAGAACTCATGCTGCTGAGTTTAAACGAATGACAAATCCACACCAGAATTTTGGAAAGAGAGCTGTGATGTAGGGTGATAATTCTATACACTATATATTCGGTTTACAATTACAAGGTTGAGACTCAGAAACTCAAATAGAACACATCCGAACCTAGAACACTGATGTTCAGAATGCCAAAGATTGGCAGTACATAATGCCCAACTTTGTTCCCCTTCTGGACTCATGTTAGCACTTGCTTCTGGGTTGGAAGCGTGGGTTTCAAGGTCTTGGCCTTGAGTCTCAACTTTGTAATACTGAACCATATATTCTAAAGGTGACTCTTTGGTTCAAGATGAGAGCACTAATAGACAGTTTTCACAATACTGAAACAGCTGATGAGCAGAAAGGCCTAAATATTGACAGAGAAGGAATTTTTCTGGAAAAAAATGCATTGATCTGGTTCAAAGGGCTGAGCATTTTCACACTTCAGTTTCATGCTGACTTGAAGTAAAAAGGCCTAGAATGGAAGTTCATCAGACAGCTGAGACCATACATGGTTAGATATCAGAGGGAGGCTGGCTAAACGGATAAACAGACCACCGAGTCATAAACTGCTGATAATTATTATCACTGGATCTGGTGATTGCCGCCTTTAGGAGGTACATACCAGCTTCCATTCAGGCCCAGCCTCCTGACTAAGTGACACACTATCTACAGCATGGAGCCTGTAAGGTTCACAGTTCTGCTTTATTGCATGATGAACCTAGGCTTTCTCCTTTTCCATGATGGGCGAGCTGATGTTAGCTTCTCACCTCCATCTTTATCATTCATAGCCTCACCAGCCAGCTGTAGCAAACATGGATCAACTGGGGTGTAGGAAGGACTTTATGTCACTGAGCCATTTCTTAGATGCTTTCAATATAGTAGTCTAGTGTTTTTCTTTCTCCTTCTCCCAGAACACAAATACTACTTTTATCAATAGGTAAAAGTATTTTCTCCATAATTTTAAATTGTTATTAATCAGTAGCAGTTTAAGAGTCCTTATGGTTTGTTTAATACATACAGGAACTCACCTCTCCTCCTGCAGTAAGACAAAAAACTCTCTCATAGTCTTCCTTGTTGCTCTCCATTTTTTGGCTTTGGCAGGTGTTTTCCAATATTTTAGTATATTTTCAGCAAATAAAAAAAACATGACTTCATTACCCAATATTTTGTATCCAGTTAAAATGGATTTTTGTGTCTGTGGCACCAATGGCTTTAGATGTAAGAGCAAATAAAGCTGGTGACACTGGACACTCATGATGGTTCCCAATAACTTTAATTGGAACCAAAGAACACCACTATTGCTATAATAACCATTTAACCTGAATGTTTTATCTTGGTAAGGCCAAAACAATTTTTCTAAAACCCAAAGGCTTTCAAGAAGTTCCTTCCAATAGTGCCATTTTATACTAACGGCTGTTTGTTGTTTTCTCTGCACCCAAACTCATCATTAGTCACATGGGCAGCCTTCATCAGCAACCTGTAATATCTTGTCAAATGTCTATGCACCAACCTACACTGACAATTTAATTCCTTATTCATGCTGCTATGATAGACGTGGACATTTGTGAATCGTGAGTATCAGTCTGTGGAAGGATGACACATTCAGCTCATTATCTCCTGTGGTGAAACCACTAATACAACTTACTTCCATGATTGAGGTATTGTTTTCTTCTCAAAAATTTCAATGAACACTCTCAAGAGAAAGAGAACCACCTTATCTTTATTTTATCTCCATGCTTCTTCATTGCCCAGAGATTTGCTTTGCACCTGACCCTTCACTGTTTCCCATATTTCCTTTGTGGTCACAGGGACCATCAGTTCATCTGTCTTCCCTTGACAAACATGCATCCCAAACGTATTCTTGCATCTACTTCTCATACTCTTTCCATTTTGTTTTTGCATTACATAACCTGTCATAGTTACTCCTCAACACCTCCACACTCACTACTGGATCTCTAATTACAGCCACTGAACATTCCCTGAGACCTCTGTTGTCACAGTTACGTGGCTTGTGTCCTTTGGTATACCTGTCAGATTTTTTTTTTTTTTAACTAAAGTATCATTGAAAGACTGACTCATTTAAAATTGAATTTCTTATCCAATGAATCCTCTGTCTCCCATCTATTTCCCTCCATTTCTTCTTGAACTGTTAAGTGACCTTCATTTATCTGTCTTTCCAAACTTTCCAGCTTTTCACTTTTAAACTTTAATACTTCTGTAGTCTCCCACAAACACTGGTCGTAGATGTATTTAATTCTTTTACCACTTCTGTTGTTTTATCCTTTTCTACCCTTCAAACATCATTTGGAAAGCTCCGCTACATTTATCTATCATTCCCATTAACAATTGCTTTCGCCAGTCTGCAAAGTTCCAAGGCTTCAAATAGTAAACAAGGAACCTACAGTGACTGTCCGAGGCACAGCACATGCTTGTCTGTATTTGCAACTCTGAGTGGGCAGGATCAGAATACATGCATTCTCCGCCAAAATAAAAAAAATGTATCAATTCTGTTTCTTGAAATAATAAGTGTGGCTGATGTTATAGAATATTGCTTTAAAAATGGCACAAGGCCCCCTCCCTTTGGCTGTATCATAACCCTTGTGTAAAGCCCCATGTATTTCAAAGTTTGAACAAATCTTGAGCCACCATTTACATGCCTAATACCCATTAATACATTCCATTCTCCCATATAAATAGTTACAGATTCCTGAAAAGTTGTTCATTGTATTTATATTCTATCTGAGGTGGTCCTTGTTGGAAATACACTCTGAAAACAGTCAACCTAACTCCACTTAGTAAACTCTAAGTAGCACATAACATCATTTTGGCCTGTTAGTTTTTTTCCTTCTGTAAGAGACATATTGTCGATATCTGCAGGACAAAGTCCCTGCACCTAGCTGCTTGAAAGGTAGAAACTATCCCCTCATCCTTTTGCCCTTAAAAACTGATTCCTGATCAGTTTCATCAAGGTGCGCCTCCTGCAAAGTGACAATCCAAGGTCATGACTGTTTCGGATATATCATTATTGTTTTTCCTGATCACAGGTGGTTAATCTTTTTGGATCCCATATAAACAATCTCATGCAACACATAAAACAGAAATGACCCTTCTTTGACTCCCTACTGTTGGTTCTCTCATTTTATTATGTGGTCTTAGACCAGGGAACCAAGTTTACCTTATGAAAATTACTTCCTTCCAATTTACCCATTAAGTGAGACCAGGCAAAAGAGCAAATTCTTATGTTTCCTGTGCATAAATTAAGTAATGCTATAATTACGTACAAATCAAGCCAAATAAATGTATATATGAGACTATGTATATGAGCATTCATTCCTCTCAAAACTATGAATAATGCCACACATCAGGCCTAGTCTCCTTTGCCCAGCACAAAGGCAACACTATGTTTGTACCGTTCTCCTCTGATAAAAAAATTGCCAGGTGTCCTCATTCCCCAGCTGACTTTCCCCTTTAATCAAAACACTGGAATATCAGTTTCAATACACTGTGAAAATGTTGCAATCACAATATAACCAACTAATGACCTAATTTTTTACACTGTAAAATAACCTTGATAACTCATCCAGGTCAGTCAAACTAGGCTAAAGACTTTATCGATAAAATATACATCCTTTACACAATACTGGAAAGTTTTTAATTGGAAATGCTTGCACAGAGCATTCTTAACCCCAGACAGAATCAGTAAAATTAGTTCTTCCATAAAAGGAGTATGTTATAGATGAGAGCAAGTACACAATACAGATTGGAACCACATTTTCTTTGATTGTGTTAAAATTAAGCCATTCCGGAATGGTATTAATAACTTTCTACAAGCTTTATTTAATGAATCACTTTATTTAACTAAAGCTCTTGTATTATTAAATGTGAATGAAGGTCCTCATTTGAATAGGTCAAACATGTATCTAGTATGGACTATACTTGCAATTTCAAGGAAGTGTATAACAAGAAGATGGAATACAAACACAATACCAACTTTGGAAGACTTCTACAGCCTACTGAAGACCACAGCATTATTGGAAATTAAAATTAAAGAACTAAGAATTTATCCAAAGCCATTCATCAACAACCCTTGGAGAAAAGTCGGTACTTACGTATTATCGCAACCAGATTTTCGCGGTTGCGAAATTTGCATGCTGGAGTGAAACTGAGTGCGGGAAACCCAGTGAAATGTTATTTGACAGCCTTACTAAAGAAATGTAATTTTGGATTACATTCAGGAAGACAAACAAATGTGCAGTTCTTCTTCCTATTTTGTGTGCATTACACACGCACGCTTCAAACTGTCAGGGGTGCTGTGTTACTGACAAAAGGTATACTTTCACTGTAAGGAAGGAATGCTGTGAAGAAAAACACAGACACTCATGGAAATGCTTTCGGTAAACCACCTTTCTTTGTAAAACTTTGTAAACACGCTTTACAAAGAAAGAGTTTACCGAAAGCATTTCCATGACCATGAGTGTCTGTGTTTTTCATCTCAGCA
>NC_056745.1:208790787-208885787 GCF_019279795.1 Protopterus annectens
ACACACACACACACACACACACACACACACACACACACACACACACACACACATACCCACCACATCTGTGCTTTTACTCTAACCCTAACCTACACAAACACGCTTGCATGTATACTTAATATTTCCCTTACCTAGCCTTTACTCTAACCCTAAAATAACAAGTAGAAGAGATACAAACTAAGAAAAAAACAAAACTAAGGCAAAGGCAAAAGAATCCAGCCAATGACAGTTTAAAATGAGTGCTTTCATAAAGTTTAATAACTAAACTTCATCAGACAAAAGCAGTAACAAATTAAACACGTTTAAATACACCTCCTAAATCACATGATTTGCCAAGTGTCACATGATCAAAAATTATTTCTACAAAAACCTAATGTCAGATTCCAAAAATAAAATATAAAACAAAAATAAATAATGATAGCACACAGTATACAGCTATACTAGAATTGTACTTAACTCCTGTCATCATATTAAACTTCTTAATTTTAAAATGTAAGCTAAAGAGCACACATCATTTAAACCTGGCTGATTATAAGAAAACGTTCTGAACTGCCAGAAAAGTTCACATTGCTCTAACCTGAAAGATTGTGGACCTCCCCTCTGATCATGTTCTGTATGAGCAATCCCTCTACTAAACATGTGGTGAATTATCCTAGGCATTCTTTGTAGTTGTATACTGTGTGATCATTGGTTCTTTTTTTATATTTTATTTTTGGAATCTGACAAGTTTTTGTAGAAATGATTTTTTTGATCATTTGTCACTTGGCAAATCATGTGATTTAGGAGGGGTATTTAAACGTTTAATTTGTTACTGCTTTTTGAAGTTTAGTTATTAAACTTTACAAAAGTGCTCATTTTAAACTGTCATTGGCTGGATTCTTTTGCCTTTGCCTTACTCAAACTCTTATTCAAAAACTCACACATGCCCTAAATGTATTACCTTATCTGACCATAATTCTAACCATAACACATAAATACATACTTACACATACACTAAATCTATCTCCTTACTTAATACCTACTCCAAACCTAATATATATACACACACACACACACACACACACACACACACACACACACACACATACACACAGCCATGCGCGCACGCACACACACACACACACACACACACACACACACACACACACACACATGGAAATTCCCATCCCTACAAAAATCCACTTACCTTTGTTGACCAAACTAGCAGTTACTCAATCAAATGTTTGCACAAACTGCCTTTTACACAAACCACACTATTTTTCACTTTATCGACCAAACAAGTGAAACGTAACCTCATGCTAGATGGGGGCGGATTCCTTTACTGTTATCTGTCCCTATAATTCTATAATTCACACGCAACACAACTTATAGTAATAACATTTCATTGGTTGTTGTACTAGTTACTAATGCACAGTTGTAGCTGATGTGATCTATGATTCTGTATCAGTAACCAGATTAAAAAAATATTATCCCCAGTCCCCTGAGGTAAGAAAAAAATTTAAAATTCACTGCCAGTAAATTTCTTATTGTTGCCTGCTGTGTATCAAGTTGACCTCTTCAGTACAGTGACTGTATATGGCATTCTAACATTTTTTTATTGAGGCTGCTTAAAAAATGAAAATTTCCTCTGATTCTGGCTTAGCAGAATATAGGTTTTGGGTTCTTCCTCTACACAATTTCATGTGATCCCCTTCTTGCCCATGAGGCACAGATCATATCCCTGCTACCTGCATACCATACTTAGAGGATCCATGGAACCAAGCAGAAGATGAAAATGTTGTGCAAACAGCAGTCAAGTGACTGGTCATTGATCATGGTTAAAATGGTGCAAAGGAAAACTATTTTGTAAGTAGCAGGAGAAATCATTATACTTTTATTTCATTATTTATCCTACCTTGAATTACCTCTGCAATGCTCTAGTTCTTGCATACATTTCTGATTCTGGTGGCAAAACATGGACTGAAACTAAAAACCAAAAAAATAAGTGTGGAACATAACATTTTTAAGACTTAAAACAATGAATGTTCTCCAAAATAATGTTCATTTGAGTGCTGTTTCAACAGGTGCTCACTCAGATCTGATTGTTGTTTCTCTTGATTCATCTTTTGTCATTTCTTTCATGTAATTGCTTTTAAATGACCCAGGCTGAATGGTTCTACACATTTCTGACATATCCACAGCAGCATTTGGTAACCATTTGAAATGTCAGGGACCCCCTAGAGTTGAGTCCTGAAACACAGTGACTGAATGGCTGAAAGAGCAGCCTTACATATACTAAGTCCGAGGTACAATTTCTTGGAATATACCCTTTTCTCTGAGATATGGCAATCTAGGAATTAGTATATATAAGTTCAGTGGGTGTGGGTGGCTTGCCCATGACATGGGGGGGTGCATGGGAGGCTTGTTTTTTTTTCTTAATTTTTAATACATTTTTACTCAGGTTCCAGTATTTTTATTTCACTGGTAATTATTCAACTTTGGCAAGTTACAGAATGAAGGTAATGCATTATGAATTTGGGATATGGGGAAACAAATTAATTATGCATATATCAAAATTAATGTTTTGCATTCTGTTCTATATTTTTATAGGTACGATACTACTTTGGCAGATAAATGCACTACTCTCAGCCAGAGATGGAGCAAAGTATGTTTTATTTCTAAAACTCCCTTTGTATTATGGAGATTCTAGAATGGCTGTTCTCACTGTTGACTGTTGGATTTATTTTAGTTTTATGCATTTTGTGAAGTCACATAGTACTGCTACTCAGACATTTTTAAGTAGTAAATTAACAGTGAAAATGCATGATTCGTACTTTAAACAGAAACAATCATTGCATTGTTCTAGAATGATATTAACTTATACCAGCTTTTAATGTACAAGAAATCAGGTTAAACTTAAATCTGAAATGCACTACGGCAGCCATTCATGCAAGGAATGTACTTTCCTACAGTTCAGTTGCCAGTTTTCAATGCAATACAGTTTTTTTTTTTTTATCCGGAACAGAGTGGTCATAAAAACACTGAAGGCTGTAGGGAATAATGCATATAATTTTGTCTGGTTCTAAACCTTTCCAGATTGTTTGCCATATATGGAAATATAAAACTTTTTTCCCATGGTTCTGGACAAGCATATATTTCCTACAGGTAACTGTTATTTGTAACAACAAGCCTATAATTTAACTTTCAGTCTTTTATTATGCAATTATAAGCAAAGCATATCACTTGTTAAGAATATACATATTATACTGTCTCAGAAATGTTGCTTCATAAGCATTAGACTAGATAACAGTAACAGCACATGTAAGGCTCTATGGAATGTAGAGGTTATCCTTCTCTAACAGGATATACACCCTCCAGTCCCTTTTTTAAAAATGGTGGTCACCAACTCGGTTTGACAATTCAGCAGAACTGTCCTTGTCTTCCAAGTAACAGTGAAAGACATGTTAATCATAGTACCCTGACAATATCCAACAACCTGGGCATTTCTAATCAAATCTCATCCACTCCCACAGTTCCACAATTTTGTCACCTTGAAATTGTTTTAACTGTCGCCGTGACCCTCTACATAGAAATGGTGATAGTCCCACTAGTTCCCTTGACAATGTCTCCTCAAAAGAGGGAATATCTACTACGTTCAAGTATACCTCAAAGTAGTCCTTCTACATCCTGACACAGTCCCTGGCTGAGATCAGCTTTTCTCATGCCCTGCTGAAAAGAGCTGCCAAATGGTCTGCCAGACCACCTTGAAGCCATCCAAATGTCATTCTTCATCAACTTGACAAAATTGTTCATAGGTAGTTACTAGGCTTGAAGTCCAGCCTAAATTTCCAGTTGCCCCTGTCTGTTTAAGTAATTTGCTCAAGATACTCTCGTATCAAATCTTCAAGACACCACTACGGCAAATGTGATACTTTGAAACTCTTTATTTTACCATAAAAATATAGCTATATTTTTATGGTGAAATAAAGAGTTTCAAAGTATCGCATTTGCTGTGGTGGTGTCCTGAAGATTTGATACGAGGGTATTTTACTGTTCTCCTGGACGCTTTTAATCTACTACTGCTTCTCTGTTTATTTAATTTGCTCAAGATCATACAAAAAAAAAATGAGAACTGAAAAAAAATCAAACCCTGAAACATAGGAACTACAGCTCATGGTCTTAATTGTCTGCACCATCTGTTAAGTACAGGTCTTCAATTTGGCAAACTGCAATTTTTGGGACGTTTTTGACTGAAAGTAGCTATTACTCAGATGTAGCGACACCTCTGCCAACATAGCATGAAGGCCTCTTTCTTTAACTTGACAGCTTTAATCACTGGTGTCCGTAAGCAGGTCCTTGTGTTATCAACATGAGAAGCACCAACCAGCTTTTGAAAGTCTATGCCTGGAGCAAACTGCTGGAGGAGCTAACGCCAGACTGGACTTTCACATAGAACTGAATCAGACATTGCATTACAGACCAGGCAAAGGCTTTAATTTACTCATACTAAATGAAATATAATGGCAATTCTTAAAGCCTTTATGAATAGCTCTTGTTTTTCTGCAATATCAATGTTTTAATAAAGCATCATTGTACCGTTTCAGTTAACTTGTTTGAAGACATCAAAATGCAGCATTGTATTAAATGATTATTTACGCCACTTGACATGTAACATGATAGAGTAATATTCCAGGAATGCCTTTTAGAATAAGATGGCCTACAGGATATTCTTTTTTGACATTTGTAGGTGCGTGCTGGCTAAGTTTGAATAGTTGTCTGTCATTCCTAAAACAATAATGGTGGCTCATTTTTATGATATGATCCATTATTTTCTAATCGAAATCGATAACCTATTTTGCTGAGTCTTATGGTGCTGCTATTAGCATTACAGGTCATATCATTGTAACTGTGCCAGCTATACATTTTTATTGACTCTCTGGAAAATGCTAACATCTTTTACTGAAATAATTATGTTTTCCTGTTTGCAGTTTTCAGCATATTTTCTTATCCACAGAACATTTCAGTGTTTTATACCTCCGATGAGAAGCCCAAAAAGCAGTAGCCCCAGGAGAGGTATTGGTGGGACACAAGTGATAACTCTCATTGGGTAGACGGGTATGCCCACCTTGAATTCTTATGTCCTCTTGCTGAATTTGTGTGTACCTACCTGACTGCATATGAACTGCAATTTGATGCTTTTACTTTGTCAGTTATTCCCTTTGGTGGAATTGTGCTGAATGCATTAACAAAACTAAAATAAGCCAAATGAACTCTCGGTTCTTCAGTCATTCCCTTTGGTGGAATTGTGCTGATAAAATAAGCCAAATGAACTCTCGGTTCTTCAATAAACAAAAAATAGGCACCAGAGGTTCCAACCAGTTCCAACACAAGTTTCTATATTAGCAAAAACCACAGAAACACATCGGAAACACATCAACATTATTTACACACTCCTTTAACGTTTTCGGCATAAAAACATCATCAGTTTCACTGTTACCTGTATTAAAGCTCAGATCAGTCAAACTGTAACAAACATTTATGAAGTAATTTCCTTATAAAGGTTATACAACTGTAAATATATTTATATTTATATTACATTTTTATTTAATTACACATTTTAACGTTTTTAACGACAACATTGGTTTTATCTATCTATATGGTTAAGAATTTTTTTTTACTGTTAATTTTAGATTAATGTGTATTTTCATGTTTGTCCAGTAGATGGTGATATCACATTATTTTATTTTATATACAAATGAATTTTCTTGAAGTATTAAATTGCATTTATTAACTTATTACTTATTTATTTATATTTATTATTATATTTTATTCACTCATCCACAGTTCAAAGTAAGTAGGGAATATGATGTCTTATAAAAGGTTAATGCAAATGTTAAAATTATTTTGATTCCACTTGGTATGCCAATATTTTAATATTCATGATTCATTAACATATTTAATTTATTATAGTATTGTATTGGTTAATTAGGTGGACAAAAAGGTTTTTAAACAAGCTTCAAAGGTTAGTACGCTCATCTGATGAAGTTTTTATGACGGAAACATTAAAGGAGTATGTGAACAATGTGTATGTGTTTCTGATGTGTTTCTGTGGTTTTCGCTAATAAAGAAACTTGTGTTGGAACTGGTTGGAACCTCCGGTACCTATTTTTCATTTACTGGTTCACTTTGAGGCACTTTTACCACTTCTTTGGTTTTTCAGATCTTCATTGTGTGTTTCTGTTACCTCAACACAGGATACCACTATTCAAAAGGCAAAATCTTCCCTTAAAAACATATTGTTCTATACCTAATAGAAGTAGGTCCCCAGAGTCATTCTGGATAATGTCCAGTACAACTCTACAAATTATTTTACATAAAATTTTGGTCAGTCTGATGGGCCTGAACTATGCCACCCCATCCGCTTTTGTAAATTCACACTACTACAACCTGTTGATATAGGTCAGGTGCACATCCACATGTTAACATTCTATAACATAATTGAAAGGATTTAGTTAGGTTCTCCTCAGTTCAGTGGAGGAAACTGCAAGATATGCTGATAGTCATGAATCTTAAGTTTTTTTCTATTTTTTTACTTTTATAAGTAGCAGCAATCATCATATCTGTAGTTCTATAACAGGTGTCTTCCCCTGTCTCTATACTAGTCTGCCTTATACCTTTAGTTACTGTGCCTCTCTGTACTGCTCTGACTTACACCTTTGGTTACTGTGCCTGTCTCTGTACTGCTCTGACTCAGACCTTTGGTTACTGTGCCTTTCTCTGTACTGCTCTGACTCAGACCTTTGGCTATAGTGCCTGTCTCTGTACTGCTCTGACACATACCTTTGGTTACTGTGCCTTTCTCTGTACTGCTCTGACTCAGACCTTTGGCTATAGTGCCTGTCTCTGTACTGCTCTGACACATACCTTTGGTCACAGTGCCTATGTTTGTACTGCTCTGACTCAGACCTTTGGTCACTGTGCTTGTCTCTGTACTGCTCTGACTCAGACCTTTGGTTGCTGTGCCTGTCTCTGTACTGCTCTGACTCAGACCTTTGGTTACTGTGCCTCTCTGTACTGCTCTGACTCAGACCTTTGTTTACTGTGCCTGTCTCTGTACTGCTCTGACTTACACCTTTGGTTATTGTGCCTGTCTCTGTACTGCTCTGACTCAGACCTTTGGTTACTGTGCCTGTCTCTGTACTGCTCTGACTTACACCTTTGGTTACTGTGCCTGTCTCTGTACTGCTCTGACTCAGACCTTTGGTTACTGTGCCTGTCTCTGTACTGCTCTGACTCAGACCTTTGGCTATAGTGCCTGTCTCTGTACTGCTCTGACACATACCTTTGGTCACTGTGCCTATGTTTGTACTGCTCTGACACATACCTTTGGGCGCTGTGCCTGTCTCTGTACTGCTCGGACTCACACCTTTGGTTACTGTGCCTGTCTCTGTACTGCTCGGACTCATACCTTTGGTTATTGTACCTGTCTCTGTACTGCACTGACTCACATCTTTGGTTACTGTGCATGTCCCTGTACTGCTCTGACTCATACCTTTGGTTATTGTGTCTGTCTCCGTACTGCTCTGACTTACACCTTTAGTTACTGTCCCTGTCTCCGTACTGCTCTGACACATACCTTTGGTCACTGTGCTTGTCTCTGTACTGCTCTGACTCAGACCTTTGGGTACTGTGCCTGTCTCCGTACTATGACTTACACCTTTAGTTACTGTACCTGTCTCTGTACTGCTCTGACTTACACCTTTGGTTACTGTACCTGTCTCTGTACTGCTATGACTTACACCTTTAATTACTGTGCCTGTCTCTGTACTGCTCTGACCCAGACCTTTGGTTATTGTGCCTGTCTCTGTACTACTCTGACTCATACCCTTGGTCACTGTGCTTGTCTCTGTACTGCTCTGACTCAGACCTTTGGTTGCTGTGCCTGTCTCTGTACTGCTCTGACTTACACCTTTGGTTACTGTGCCTGTCTCTGTACTGCTCTGACTCAGACCTTTGGTTACTGTGCCTGTCTCTGTACTGCTCTGACTCAGACCTTTGGCTATAGTGCCTGTCTCTGTATTGCTCTTACACATACCTTGGGTTACTGTGTCTGTATCTGTACTGCTCTGATTCATACCTTTGGTTATTGTGAACTCTTCACAATTTGTTTTCTGGATGTATATTAGCTACCTCCTACTGCTACCTTACAACTTCAGTATTTATTGATAAGAAAATTCCCAGTTTCCCATTAGATTTTCTGACCAAATTAAAGAGTCTATTATTATTGCATTCACACTTTGCAATCAAGCTGAGATCTAAAATATTTGATATGAAATCCACATAGTTTCTGATCTTTATTTAACCTACGGTTATTTTATGATCAAAGTGAGTTCTGAAAAGAAAACAGTATCTCTTTTTTTCTGTTGTATATTATTAATGTTATCACTGTACCAGATGAAGATGGTCAAGTTTAATGGCAGGCAACCCCAAGTTTTAAGGCTTTACCAGAATTAAGACATGACGAGACCAAGGCATGACCAACCAATATGAGGTCCACTGGGAAGAAAGTGCTTGAACCATGTGATATTCTTTAGTTGTTAACAGGAAGACTTGATAACAGCAGTCTTCTAATTCCTAAATGACAGTCCATAATCACAGAGAATTCCGACATTATACTCCTTCACAATAAACTTCAGCCTATCACCCGCATAGTTAATTTAAGGGTTAAGGACAGAAGAAATGAAATCATTCAGAGCTGCATGAAATGCTATGGCCACTGTTTTTGATTACTATGCAGCCACTGATGACTCAGATAATCAGCAATAGAATTTATGACACTGATGCTTTTGAAACGTGTCTCATCAGCATAGCAATGATAATGCATATTCCTCCTCCTAATGGCTTCTTTGGGGGAAGTATATATACATGATGAATGACAATGGTTCCATTATACAGCCCTGATGAACCCCTCCAAACTCCAGAGGATGGGAAGGAGAGGAATTAACCCCAAAGAACCTTTTCATTCTAGCAAGTTAGGAAACATCAGCAACATTAGAGGCGAAGGAGAAAAACAAACAAATAATAAATAAATAACATTTCAAATTACTGATTAACTCAATCCAATAAACAGGACTTTGTCAGGTAATGAGCAAACAATTTAGTTAAGTTGTTCAACAGACCAGGCAAACCCCACAGCCAAAGCTCTGAAGTCAAAGAAAGGAGACAAGGATGCAAGTTTCCCAAATAAGTCTAGTTCAGAAAACCACAAGTGAAAATCTACACTAGGCAAAGGTAGGCGGAATAGTTCAGTGTAAACTCACAGAGACACAGTAAAGCTGGTGGTCAGAGTTAGATGGAATTCTTATAAGGGCTTTAGACAATTGGTAGAATGTATATTCTCACCCTGATTGCAGAAAAGGGTGTTAATGTACAAATAAAGCCCAATAGAAAACAAACCCGCCTATTCACAGCAGCATAATAAGCTGCTGTAAAGCTCGGGCAGAAAAAAAGCAAATGGCAGACATTTTTTATGCTTGCTAAATGTGGCTTTGCTTTTAACAAGCATATAAAAAAGGTAAATTAAAAAATAAAGCGCAACAAGTAAAAGTAACTGTAATAGCAATTACAAGGACCTGCCATTTTACTTAAATCTTGATAAGCACAATTAAAAAAAATTAAAAAAATCAATTCTGTTGTGTGTGTGTGTGTGTGTGTGTGTGTGTGTGTGTGTGTGTGTGTGTGTGTGTGTGTGTGTGTGTGTGTGTGTGTGTGTGTGTGTGTCAGACAGAGAGAGAGAGAGAGTGAGAGACTGCATACCTAGGTTCATAGGTAGGTACTAGGCTATCGGCCCAAGGGCCTACGTAAGCCTAGCCAACAAGGTTCCCTGGCTTACGCCACCCAAGAAAGTTATTTTCCTGTGCCACTGTCGAGCAGAGACACAGACGTTATCCCTGGGGTGTATTTCCTATTTCCCATCCACTCATCAAGATTTTTCTTGAAAAGTGCTAATGAAGAACTTTGCTTGACATAGATGGGTAGCCTTTTCCAGGGTATGGGAAGTATCTGGGACAGGAATCTATCCCTCCAGCATGTCCTGTTTATTGTGGTGACAAGGTTTAGGTCCCTAGAGTGTGTAGCTCGGAGGGATTGGGATTTCTTTAGGTGTAGCATGTCCAACAGCTCTGGGTTTGACATAGCTTTATATGTTAGGCAGAGATCACCTCGGAGTAGGCGATATGCTACAGAGTAAAGCTGGAGTTTTTTGAGGCGGTCAGTGTAGGGCATTTGTTTTAGGCCAGTAATCCTCTTTGTGAGGTACTTCTGTGGCCTTTCCAGCTGCTGCAGATGTCTTGTGAGGTACATTCCAAAAGGGGTGTTGTACTCTATAATGCGTCTAATGAGTGTCGAGTAGAGGGGAACAATGACCTCTTTTTTCCTGGATGAGAACCCTTTTATGATGAGGTGTGTCATGTAGAAAGACTTCCTGACTACTGTGGTGATGGGACTATCAAAGGAGAGACTACTGTCCACCTGGGTCCCAAGGTCTCTTATCACGCTTTCAGTATTAAATAGATTGCTGCCTATGTGGTAGTTCATGGGTACAGAGTTTTTACCAAAGAGGATGACACTGCACTTTTTGGCATTGAGCTTGAGGCCATGGCTCTGACACCAGGCATCTGTCTCAACGAGGACCTTCTGTAGGATGTCCACATCATTTGGGGACTTGACTATGGCTCCTAGTTTGCAGTCATCTGCAAACTTCATTAGCCAGAGGCCTTCTGTGTTAGCCTGTACTTCAGAGAAGTAGATACCAAACAGGAAAGGTCCCAGGACGGAACCCTGTGGTACTCCACTTGTCACTGCTTTGAGGACAGATTTGGAGTCTGCAACCTTTACAGTGTGGGTTCTGACAGTGAGCCAGTTGGCAACCCATCTTGTGATGTAGGGATTTATACCTAGTTTAGTGAGTTTAGCTATAATTCCAGAATGGGGGATGGTGTTGAAAGCCTTGGCGAGGTCAAGATAGGCTGTGTGAACCACCTTACCTTCATCTACGCTTTGGTGACTGCCTCAAAGAAGTCGATCAGGTTCAGGAGGCATGATCTGCCTTTCACAAACCCGAACTGGGTGGGATCCAGAGTTTGTAGGTTACTAATTTCTTTTTTTATGAGTTCCATGATGATACGTTCCATGGCCTTGCAGACCAGGCTCATCAGGCTAATAGGTCGATAGTTTCTGGGATCAGTGGTGGCTCCCCCTTTGTGGAGTGGGATAACTGTTGCTGAGCGCCATTCAGTGGGCACAAAGCCTGATGAGAGGCTATTATTGAACATGGTGCTTAAGTGGGGAGCCAGTTCGTTCTGAAGTTTGTGTAAAACGCAGCCTGGGATGTTGTTTGGTCCCATGGATGCTGTGTTTTTGGCTTTAGAGAGTGCAGCTTTTACTTGCGTAGTTGTGATTACAGGGACTCTGCATTCTTCCTGTATAGATATGGGCCCTTTAGGGGGTGAGAGGGGGGGTAAAGTTAGCACTGAACCTATCTGCCAGGATGTTGGCAATATCAGTTGGTTCTGTAATTTTCGTGCCTTTGTGCTGTAACTCAGAGCAGATCTGGCTGTTGCCATCGAGATTCTTGACATAGCTATAGAATGCTTTGTGGTTGTCCTTGGAATTAGTGGCAATTTTGTTTTCGTAGCTAGCTTTGTAGGATCTTATAAGGGATCTCAGCTTCTTACTGAGACTGACCAGGGAGCTCCTCCACTCATGGGATTTTACTCTCTTTTGCAACAGTTTCTTCCTTCTGTTGTACAGTTTGTTTATGGCTGGGGACCACCAGATTGGCTTCCTTTTTTTGGAGGATAGCATCTTGGTTCTGTTTGAGATAGCACGATCCATGCACTCGTGTAAGTGCTTATAGAGTGCATTTGTGTAGGATTCAGCAGTTGTAACTGTATTGTGCATCTGCATGGGTGTAATGAAGTTCACCACTTCTGTCTTAAGAAGCATGAAGATGGCTTTGGAGAAATTTTTTACTGTGGTTTCCTTAATGGGGGTGGGATGTGGATATCAAGGCTGATTAGCTTATGGTCAGATCAGACCAACGAGGAGTTGACTTCAGGTGTGGAACACCAGTCACTCATGTTGGTAATGACTAGGTCTAGGATATTGTTGCCCCTGGTGGGGGAGTGGATAAGTTGATCCAGGGCATTGGAGTTTATGAATTTCAGAAGGTGTTGAGCTAAGGAGTTGGTACACGAGTAGTTTTCCCAGTTAATGGTGGGGTAGTTGAAGTCACCAATTATTAGGGTGTTTGGTTGAACCCTAATATTTTCCAGTACATCAAGAAAAGAGGAGTGGAAATCCTGGGGCATGGTGTGGGATCTGTAGCAAGCTACAATTTGGATTGCAGTTTTGCCCAAAGTTAGTTGCACTTGGATAACCTTGGATGCATTATGCTGAGCAACTAGCCTGGAGGTGTGGATATGCTTAATAAATATGGACACACCTCCACCTTTGGTGTTTCGGTCCAGGTTACATGGCCGAAAAGTGTGGTATGAGTTATAGCCTGGTAGTGCAGGGATGCTCTCTGGAGCCTTGAACCAGGTCTCAATCACTGCACAGCTATCGATGTTCTCCATTTTAAGGAGTGCCTCAAGTGAGTGCATTTTGAGATTTAGACTTCCAGCATTGAGTAGCATTACCCTCAGTTTTTGCTTGCTTGTTCCTGTTACGGTGGTGAATTTGTTATTTGAACCTTGCCTATAAAAGGCACTATAGAGGCAGCAAGAACCTTAGCCAGTATCCGGAATCCCAGGGGCGACAGGTGCAGGCCATCTGTGGCAAAGCATCGTGGTCTGTCAACCATGTCATCCCAAGCAGAAAGATACTGGATCCCCTTAGAATGACACCAGAAGCTTAGCCAATTGTTGAAGTCAGTCATTTTGTCCTTGTACTGCGGTATCATTCTGGGCCAATCAGATTTTTTTCCTTAAGGAGCTTTTCCATCAACACGCACTATCTGAACAATAAAAAGTATGAAACTTTAATGTCAACCTTCTTTGACTAACTGTAATCCTCAGTGATTTAGCAGGAAATAAAGGAGGCAAATCAGAGATATTTTGCAAAATCAGGGATAGTCTAGGGAAGGTACTGCAGTGCTTTACAATTTGTGATTTTTTTCCATTCATCTGATCACAATGACAGGGGAGGTGCATTTAGTCAAGAAAGTGGCTGCAATTGGGTAGATTGTGTGTGTGTGTGTGTGTGTGTGTGTGTGTGTGTGTGTGTGTGTGTGTGTGTGTGTGTGTGTGCGTGTGTGTGTGTGTGTGTGTGTGTTCATGAGTGCGTGTGTACGTGTGTGTCTGTGTGTGTGCGCATGTGTGTTAATACTAAATATTTACATAACTTATATTTTGGATGTACAATATATCCTCCAACAACAATTACATATGCTTTGTCAACATGAAACATTAGGAGGAGAAATTAAGTTACATCAAAATATAAAAAATGTATATACTAATAAAAAAGCTAACATGAATCAATTTGACAGCTAGCCCATTGTCTAAGTACAAAAATGCCCTCCAGGGTGAGTATTATTTGGATAACTAAAATCATTCAGGGGTATAGAGGTCCTCTCTGTACAATGTTGGGCCTCACAACACCCTTGGGCAAACATTATTTCCCCCAGTAACACTCACCCTGGCAGGCATTATTGCTTGCATAAAACAATGGTAAATTCTGTGCTGCAAAGCAAGCAACCCAACTGTCCAAAAGTCTAAACACTTAGCAAGTAGTGAAGGCAGCACTGATATAATTAAAATAATGATTTGATTAATTCATTCTTATGAAAACTGAACCTTGCTGCATGTGCACTGAGCAAAACAAAGTCTAGGTTATGCAGTCAGTCACTGCCATCTTGCCTTCTACACCTTCCATTTTAGGGGCTGCTTTCCCAATCCCCTACATCATATCATCAAGTCTGAATTTGTTCTACCTCTGGGTGGGAGGAGGAAGAATTAAGATCACTTTAAGGGTTTTTTTAATCACCTTTCATCTTTTTAGCAAACTGCTTTTTGTTTTGATTGCATTCAAATAACCTGTTTGCACTCTCAATAGCAGTTTACCAGTAATGTACATACCAACTTTAAAGCTTGCTTTGATGCTGCCCAAGAGTAAATAAACTATTAATGGCAGATGACCTAGTAGACAGTTTAGGGCCTTGTTATTCCAAGTACTGATACATATTATGAAAGCTATTCTACTGCGGAATCAGAGCATTAGATCAGGTCAGGGCTATGGACAAGGAATAATTACATTTTAGTAAACCATCAAAGGGTTAATGGACAAATTAAAAACACTTGGTGTGGACTCTATGGTGTAAGTATGAAAGAAATATTTAAACAAAATAATGCAGAGGGACATAGTACATGTGTTTCTCTCAGCTGCAGTAATGACAATGGGTGGGTTAACGTAGCTGTCATTACTGAGATTAGTCTACTTCGTTGTGTTTGCAAGTAATGCTCAGAAGCCTGCAATGAAACCTGCTCATTTCTGCTGAAGGTACAACATTATCAGGGTACATATACAACAGAATGAGGAAAAATGAAAAGCGTCTTGTGAGACTTTTCAGCACAGGAGGTATAATGTAAGCTTTATAACTTTAGATAAATGAAAAAAAATGCAAACCACAACCCCCCAGGAATGGAATACACTGTATGAGGTGAAATAATAGCTTCAATAGGTGTAGACATCATAGTAGTCCTATCAGATGGAGTATGCGTAATTAAGGCCTCGGATACTTTGATACTCCTTCAATACTACTTAGATATTACTTAGATACTATCTCTCATAACCTTCTTCTATCCAAACTCTCTAATCATAATCTATCCTTCTCTTCTATTAAGTGGTTCACTAGTTACCTCTCCAACAGACAACAAGCTGTCAAATGGAAAAAAAGCTACCTCTTCCTTCCTTAATACTCCTACAGGTGTACCCCAGGGTTCCATATCAGGTCCCTTACTGTTCAACATTTTCATAAATGACTTCCGTCAATCCATCCCTAAGCTAAACTTATCCAATATGCAGATGACTCTACAATCATCTGTTCTGCCACCTCCATCTCCACTCTTTTAAAATTAACCCTAGATGCCTTCTTTTCCACTGAGTGCTGGATGTTAGATAACCATCTAGCACTCAACGCATCCAAAACTAAACTTGTGATATTTACTCCCTCTAAAAACACCACTATAGTCAAGAACTCTTTCTCCATTACTAGCCAAAACAATGTCACTCTCAAGATAGTATTCCATGCCATACTTCTAGGTGTTCTCATCAACAAACAGTTTGTTTGATATCCACCTACAAATGTATATCAAGAAAACCCACCAAAAACTTGGTATGCTTTACTACCACAACCGCTACCTCACTCCCTCTACTAAATTTGTTCTCTCTACCACATACCTCATTCCTTCCCTCTTATAAGGTGCCCCACTTCTTACTAACCTACAATCTTCTCTAAAGACAAAACTCTCTTCTTGTTACAACAAAATTTCCAAGTTTGCTACAGGCTACAAATCCTCCACCTACCACTGCGATGCCCTTCACAAACTAAATTGGCTAGAGCTGCCCAATTATCTTACCTATATTCAACTCACTCATGCTCACAAACTTATCTTCAGTCCCTTTCTCTGCCCCTCCCTTGCCTCTTCTCTCAAAATGCATCTACCCGATAGACTTCTGAGATCCAATAACCAGAATCTGACTGAACTGCACAAGACTGCCCATCCACCTGGCAAACATCTACTATAATTTTCTCTAGCATGGCTTTGGAACTCCCTGCCACCTCTTATTCATACCACCCATAACCACTCTATCTTTAAGACCTTGCTTCATTCCCATCTCATATCCCTCTGGGAGTGTTCCTGCTCTCACCCCACATAACTCCCCTTGGCATTATACCCTGTTTCTCACTCTCCCTCCCTCTCTCTTCTCATACCTCTCATTAAGCTACTATGCCTATCCACCTTTCTCCCCACCTCCTTACACTCCTCATACACTACTTCTTTGCACTATTACTTCTTTTCTTACTTCTACACTTAATTACTTCTGCACCCCCATCCTACTATAACTCTCGTATGATACCTATGCGAAGCTCCTTTGCCTCTACTGTTATATTTCTATTGTATAAACAAATGTATTTATAAATATTTACTAATGTTTTCTTAAATTTTCTTTTAAATTTCCACTGTAAACTGCATTTTAATACTGTATTACTTAATCATTAACGATTTGTTTTAATTGTATAATATCTTATGGAGCTTTTCTCCCCGGGACTCCATTGAAAATGGGCTCTTCTTGGCTCAATGGACTATCCCAGTAAACAAACTGTAAAATAAATAAATAAATACTGGGAAGCAAGGGGAAAAGCCAAACATTGTTACTCCAGTCAAAGAGTGGGGAAGACCTCGCCAGTAGTTCTGTAGTACTGAAAGCAAAACATTGTTACTCCAGTAAAAGAGTGGGGAAGATATCGCCAGTAGTTTTGTAGTACTGAAAGCAAACCATTGTTACTCCAGTAAAAGAGTGGGGAAGACCTCGCCAGTAGTTCTGTAGTACTGAAAGCAAAACATTGTTACTCCAGTAAAAGAGTGGGGAAGACCTCGCCAGTAGTTCTGTAGTACTGAAAGCAAAACATTGTTACTCCAGTAAAAGATTGGGGAAGACCTCGTCAGTAGTTCTGTAGTACTGAAAGCAAAACATTGTTACTCCAGTAAAAGAGTGGGGAAGATATCGTCAGTAGTTCTGTAGTACTGAAAGCAAAACATTGTTACTCCAGTAAAAGATTGGGGAAGACCTCGCCAGTAGTTCTGTAGTACTGAAAGCAAAACATTGTTACTCCAGTAAAAGATTGGGGAAGACCTCGCCAGTAGTTCTGTAGTACTGAAAGCAAAACATTGTTACTCCAGTAAAAGATTGGGGAAGACCTCACCAGTAGTTCTGTAGTACTGAAAGAAAAACATTGTTACTCCAGTAAAAGAGTGGGGAAGACCTCGCCAGTAGTTCTGTAGTACTGGGTGCAGCTTTTAAGGTATCATCTTCTTAATTTTATATATACATATACATATATATATATATATATATATATATACTTACAAACTGATGGAAATTAGACATTATCTTATCGATCATACTGAAGAGAGCTAAAAGTAGTCAGCCTGTAAGAGAATATAACCATAGACGTTAAAGGCTTCTTGAGTAGTTTACATTTTGAAGTGCAACCATTATTATCAATTTTTTTTGTCTTTGACTTATTGTGTTTTCACTGGGTAGTGTATTCAACTTTTTATTCTATATTTAGCCATATATCTAGAGTCTTATAATTCTTATGATGATATAAAATATAGAAATAAAGTGTAGGATAAGCAGGATCTGAGTTATCCAGCAGGTGGTAAAATGGACTGAGTAACTATGCTAAACTGTCCAAATCTGCTGCCAAAATCTTTATTCATTTTAGGCGGTTCTGTTCTCAAAATTATGTTCAACAGATATAAAATATATTAAAAGCTTTAATGGTACAATACTAAACCAACAGGATTCTAATTCAATGTTGATTAAAGATTATGAATCTAAATATTTCACAGCTTTGAAGAATCCATAAATGTGCTAGAATGATTAAGTGGTTGCTACGGATTCAAAGAATATAGATTGTTTGCTATATTGATTTGCAACTTATGTTATTCATTTCTTATTAAAGGCCAAAGAATCAGAGCTATATTCCTTCAGCTCTGCAGATATTGAAGAAATGACACCTCTTCAGTTGATTGAGTTCTTATCACAACTGTTGCTGAAGGTGAGTTTAATGCTGTTTAATTTTGGTCTCCCAAAACATGTTTGTGAATTTTGATCACATATCTTAAGCACAAGATAAAAGCACTTCAAAAGACAAAGAAGGAACTAATAAATTAGTAAAACTGAATGTGAAAAAAGTTACTATATTGTGAAAAGTTATGAATTCTCAGGAGCATAATAAACCTAATATAGATTCCAGTTAAGGGTTACAAATCCCAGTTAAGGACACTGGACATTAATCCATACTTATTCCCTTTTCACATTTGACTTGGATCAAAATAAGATTTAAGTAATTTGCACCCTTTAGTTCCATTTAGTCCAGTACTGTTCTCCCAGGAACCTTCATCGTTCAATCCCAGAATCCCCAGCTGCTCCTGTCAGGCTGTCCCTGATGTGAAACTAGTACCAAGTGTGCCCCCTGACTTCTTGGGAGTCAGCTTTATGGTGCATATTTCTAATGCCTGTGGAACAAGGGAATCCACAGTGGGCAATGACACTGGAAACCATCTTGAATGGGGCAGCTGGTCAACAGCCCCTTACCTTATCACTCCTCCCAGTATGCTGACATCATATGTTTTTCATCTGAACAGGTAATGAGGAGTGCCTTGAGGATGTGCCCACCCCAGGACCTTAATGCAGCCCGCCTCTTAGTTATTCTGAAAGCCCTACCTGGCAGTCTGTCTAAGTCTGAGCTTTGGGAAATCCCTGTTCAGCACCCTACTCCCTTCCCCCAAGTTAGGTATGCCCATCTGATCTATCTATAAATCCAGCACTAAACTTGCTAACCAAGCTACTCTGTTTGTAATTTAAATAATTTCTACAAATTGTAAAGAGAGGAATGTAAGATTAAATGCACATGTTTCTGTGTATTTCCATTGTTTACAAGGTGGGTAGAATAATGGCAAATTGACCTATTTCAACCGTATATATTAAAATACAATAGAAGATATTTTACAAAACTCTACACTCCAATTTGAAATATTCTGCACTGCATCATAGCTGTCTTGTGAAGTAGAAGAGTCTAATAACAGACCACACAAGGTACATTAGGATGAATATACACAGGGTATTCCAAAGGCAATTGACAAGCCTCCGGACTGCCTACTGGTGTGTGTGTGTGTGTTTCTGTGTGTGTGTGTGTGTGTGTGTGTGTGAGTGCACTGAGTGTATATGTGTGTCCACATCCTGCAATATGGTAGTATTACATCTAGGAATATTATTTTTACCTTATGCCCACTAAGAGTCAGGACAGTCTCTGGTTCCTTTGCAGCCCTAATTTTGATAAAGCAGGTATTGAAGAATGAAAGAATGAATGATGAAAAACCCCTTAGTTAAGTAGTCACAGCAAGCATTTATGGGATATCTGTGCCTAGTCAGTTGGTCAGTGATGGGCAGAAGTCAAAGTTCAGCAGCTTAAACAGCAGTGAGTACCTGTGCAATTTAGCTCTTAGGATTATAAGAATCCATTGTGTAACAATGTTGTTCTGTTGGGGGGAGCATAAACTGAAAGATTTGATTTTCTTACATGTATAGCTTCCTTGTTCATAGTGAAAGGACATATTCCAGTTGTGGAGACACTCTTTGGCTCTTTTATGGAAGTCTCCCTTTGTCAGTAGTCTGGTTACACTTCATCAGGCCTTTAGTTGTTTTAAGCTTTGATTTATATAAATGTAAGATGAAACATAAATTACACTATTTCATCAAGGAATAGACCAATATAGTTATAGTTTTTCACAGAGTCTGTATGCCAGTATTCCCATCACTACAAGAAGAGCCTTTTGGGATGTGGACAACTGCTGCTGATGTCTCTAACGTCAGGGCTTTTGTCTTTCACATTTCATCACCCTTTCATATGAGGCTTCACAGGGATTTAAAAGTCACAGACCCACTTCTAGTTCTTGTTAATTCATGGGTTCATAGATTCATAGATTGTTACTAGGCTAACAATCTGAGAGTACTTTCTAAACCTAGCCAAGTTTTCCCATAAGAATAATGGCATTCTTACTCCAAATAGGACATTGAGGGCCAGGCATTTATAAGCTACTTCTGTCCATAATGGACATGGGTGCCAGGCCAGGAGTAAATTCCTTATTCCCCATCCACTGGTCTAGGTTGCGTTTAAATTAATTGACAAACTCAGCTTCATATGTATGGGAAGCCTGAGCCATGGGAGAGGCAGACTCTGGGATGAATATCTGTTGCTCAAACATGTTTTGTTTAAGTCACAGAAAAAGTTCAGGTCCCTAAGTCTTGTATTTCTGTTACTGTTTGCCTTACAAATATTCAGGAGATTCATTAAGTGTGGGGTTTGCAGATGCCTTGTAAGCCAGGCATAGATCACCCCTCAGCAATCCATAGGAGATTGAGTAGAAAGAAAGGGTTTAAAGCACTCTGTGTAAGGCAGGTTTGTTATGCCTTGTATTCTTTTTGTAAGGAACCTCTGAGGTAGCTCTTGTTGCTGCATATGCCTGGTCAGGTACATACCAAAGGGATCACTGTATTGTATGACTGGTCTGATATGGGCAGAGCACAGTGAGATAATAAACTCTTGGGATCCAGATGTCATTCCCTTACTTATAAGTTGCACAACTAAAAGGATTTCCTCACCACTGTGGCATCCAGATCCCTGACCACTGGGTCAACCCTTAGGGGCATATAATCAACATCGTAATTAGTCAGAAGGGTTAACTTCCCAAAGGGTACAATTATGCATTTCTTAGCATTGAGTTTAAGACTATGGCACCATGTTCATCAGAGATAGGCCTTCTTGAAGAATGCTTGTGTCTGCCGGGGAGTCAATGATAACCCCCAGCCACCCAGCTTGCAATCATCTGCAAACTTATTCAACCATAACCCTTCAGCATTTGCTTCCACTTCAGAGAAATAGATGCCAGAAAGGAACTGATTCAGCATTGAGTCCTGGAGGACTTCAGAAGTGACTAGCCTTTTGGTGGTGGTGGCCTCACCTATTTTGACCTCCTGTGTTCTATCCATGTTCCAGTTCGATATCCAGTAGGTGATAAAAGGATTTATACCTAATTCAACTTGTCTATAATGCCTGAGAGGGGTATTGTATCAAAAGACTTGGCCAGGTAGAGGTAAGCTTACTTTAGTGACCCACTCAAAGAAGTCAGCTAGATTGAAGGCATGACCTTCCTTTAACAAAGCTGAACTATGATGGATATTTCTCAGCAGAACTAGATAAGCTGTGCATAATGTGGGGAAAGATCAAGAAATGTTATTAAGAAATAAAGTAAATAAAAGGTGTCACAATCCTTTCATAAAGTATAAACCATCTTTGTTTCCCTGGCTAATGTGCTAATACAACTGAAATACTGCATAAAATTACGCTATACAGCAGACAGTCCCAAAACACCAAATTCCAATCTGTCAGGTAGATAAATATAGTCTTTCTGTCCACCATTCTTTAGCCAAGGAACACCTGACCTGTATAATCTTTCATTCCTTCCTTAATCTGAATGATTCTATTTTCTCTCAGAATCCCCAGATTTTAGAAATATCTGTAGTCTTATTAGGACTATTAAGTTCTGCCTGATCAAAAATATGATCTTGCAATTGCAATATCTCTGGCAATAAAGAGTCACAGGCTCAAAGACTTTCCATGGCTACTATGTCTCATGGCCATTCTTGACTTGCCAGGCCCCTCCCTCAGAGAGCATCTTCCTTCTCCATTAGGGCCATACTGGTCAATCCTGAAGTAAATTTGTGGATAGCCATCCAGTCGCCTTGTTTATGTTGAAATGAATATAGTAAGTCTCACTGCTTAACATGCAGGGAAAGTTTATTACAGAAGTTTGGAGGGCACTAGGTTAAAAAGCTATCCCTCTATTGTGCTTTATTTATCTGTTGGTGAAAATTTAGGTCACTTGTTCTAGTACTGGTGGAGTTATTGGACTTTCAGAGAAACAGGAGGTCCAGGACAATCACATCTCTAATGGAGCAGAAAGCAAGACAGAGATCTACCTTCAAAAGTTTATACAATATTGAATAAAGGGCTAGAGCTTCCAGGGTATCTTGGTAGCTCAGGGACTTTAGGACTTTAGATCTGTGATCTTTCTGGTTAAGAAATTTGGGGTATTTTATATTGTTTTCTATGTTTGGTGAGATACATCCCAAGGAGAGCTGTAAGTGATAAATGTCTGACCAATGCTGAGTACAATGGAGGAATTATTTCTTTAGACACTGATGATATTCCTTTGGCAAAGGATTTCCTGACAACTGCTGTCAGATAATGCTCAACTGAGAGGGAGCTATTAATTCAAGTACCTCCTAACTACATGTTTGTATTGTAGAGGCATATGGTGAGAGGAGGGAACTGTCTCCTAAACTTGATGATTCTACACTTTTCACGTTTAGTTTGAGGCCATTTTTAAAGATACCATGGACAGGTTCATTCTACAGGGTTTGGGTGTCATATGATGACTTCACAACAACCCTCATTTTGCAATCAATCTGTCCATTGCTGATTTTACATTACTAGTAACTGCATACCAGTTGGGAAATTACATGTAAAACCATTGGAAAAAATCAATTAATATTTGAATTTCTGCCTTCTACATTTATTTAATAACTCAAAAAATTGAAGTCTCTGCTTTAAAGTAATATCTGAGAAGTCATGGCCTATAAGCATTAGTCATCCTTCCAGTGTACATCTCTTTCATGGTTGCCACAGTTATCACAGCACTTGCTCCTTCTCATACAAGATGTAACATTGTTCTAGGTCTACTATGCTGCCATTCAGATTCAGGCATAGATAACGTAAACCCATGTACTTTTTGCAAAATACATTCAAGAGTTTCATCTTTATTTAACAAATTCATGACAGTTTCCAACCTCTTCACCCATAGAATTCCACTTACTTTACCTATCAGTGAAACTAGTTGCTGTTGCATATGTACTGACTGATCTTCTGTTACCATGACCTGTCTCAAACTTTACCTGATTTTTGCTTTAACAGAAAAAAGGCTCAAACAGACTGGTTTGCCTTACAGGCCAAAAACCTAGATAAATGTCACAAGTCATGGACTTCTAGTACAGTCACAATAACATTCAAACAGTCTCATTGTCAGCTTTTTATCTTTGTCTTCATTTTTAGATCCTTGCTTTATCCATTCAATCCATATCACCTGTCATTACTTTATCTATAATCACATCTTCCATTTTCTCCAAATCTATTGTCATTGTTTTACTTGTAACATTTTTCTAGATTACCATCAGATTTGCCTTACATGTTCCACTTTAACATTAAAGGCAATTTTTTTTCATCTTTGTTAATGTAATGACCAAGGAAGACAGACATCTACTTGAAGCATAATGCTTGGGACTGTGTTGAATGTCATTACCTGAGTTGTAAGTTGATGAATTGTCCTTTATGTAGGGGCAGGAACAAAAGGACACAGGGAAGGCAAATTCCTGGCTTTGACTGAAGTGCAACGCATTCTAAAAGTCCCTTGTGACTGAAACCTGCAGCCTTTGGAATGTCTGGGTTTGACTTGAGTGGCTCTCGAAGGAACTGGAAAGGACCAGTTCTTAGTAGGCCAGTGCCTACTAAATCTTGGAGGTTGCACTTGTAAGAAATCTTTCACAGTTTGCAGGAGCGGCCCTAGGTCAACTGGTGCCCTAGGCAAAAGGGCTCCACGGCCCCCTCACCACATTACCTGGTGCCCCCATCCTGGTCTACCTATACCAAATAAATACTGGAAAAGCGCCCCTGCTAGACTGGTGCCCTAGGCGGCCACCTAGCTGGCCTATGCCTAAGGCCGGCTATGACAGTTTGCATAGATTTAGCTTTATCTTCCATCTTTTTCAAAACTTCTTCTGCCTTATTACCAAATAGACTGTCCTGTTGTAAAGGAACATCCAACAATTTTGCTTTAACATGATCAGGCAGATTTTGCTCTTTGAGCCAAGCATGCCTTCTTAGCACAGACCCAGTTACAGCAGCCCTGCAAGAGGCCTCCAAAAAATCAAAACCACATTGCAAAGTATGTTTTCCAACTTGTTCAGCTGAATGCAATAAATCCTGTAAATCTTTGTTTTCCACACAGTCAGAAATTTACATCATTTTCTATTTAAGCAGTCCCATGATATGCTGTTGATATTTTATCATATGAAATTGACAGTTTAAAGCCCTGATTGCCAAGGTTGCAGAAGTGTAAACCTTCGTACTCCATCTATCCAGCACCCTGGAATCTCTATCAGAAGGGGTAGGATTTTTAGCAGTAGAAGCCTTAATGCCCTTGGGACCTTGAGAAATGGTTTCAGGATCTGCAATAGGATTTTTGAAAAGGAATTTGTGGGAGTCAGGAACCCTGTAGTATCTGTCTGGCTTACAAGGAGCCAGAGGCAGAGAATCAGGAGCCATACTAGATTCTGAAAGAACATCATCAACAATGTCTAGAACAGGAGGTATAGCCAAAGGCCTATGCTGAAGAAGAAGAAGAAAATCCCTAAAATAAACTATTATATCTCATATAATGTTGTATAAATAAATAAATAAATAAATAAATGTGTGATTCACATATATTTCAAGCATTTCATTGATTGTAAACTGAAATTTGTATATGAAAAAGTTCTACACATGGTCAAAGACTCCTGGGTATTTTTAAAGAATTTTCCTTTAGATTTGAATTATGATAATATCACATTTCTTACTATAGATGTAATTGACCTATTCTCGTCCATCCCTAAAGATGAAGGACTTGAAGCCTTTAGTGCTAGTATTTACAAGTATTCTAACCTCGAATGGGATGAAATTAGATTACTGGAAGAAATGATGGCCATAGTATTGGACAATAACTATATATAATTCGAAGGTGAATACTTCAAACAAACAAAAGCAGTAACGATGGGAGCCGCTTGTGCTCCCATCTATGCTAATTTGGTAATGCTTCATTGGGAGGACACTGTACTATTTTCCAGTGATTTTTTCAAGTACGTGAAATATTACTCGAGATTTCTAGATGACATTTACATATTATGGGATGCTGAATCTAGTATTATGGAATTTTTTATTGACTTTTTGAATATGAGCAGTGAATATTTAAAATTTACATATTCTTACAATAACATCGGACTACCTTATTTAGATACTTTCATTCAACATCAATCTAATACAGTCACTTCTTCTATACACAGAAAAGACACTTTTTCTAACAATTATTTACATTACACTAGTTGTCATCCAAAAAAATTGAAAAATAATATATTCAAAGATCAGTGTGTCCGAGCCTCACGTATGACATCCGACAATGATTCATTACATTCTGAATTAAATTTTATAAAGGAGTTATTTATACAAAGAGGCTACCCTATTGTCATGATGGATTCTAATATCCAATATATATTACAACATAGGAATACTAGATATTCACCCTTATTAGGGAGCAATCATAAACTTATACTTCGAGACATGTTCACCTTGTGACAGTGACAATAATGAGTTAAACAAAAGTTTTGATTCCTTTCACAGGTCTTACATTTTACAGTTTAATTTAGCTGCCAGTTACATTAAAAATATTTTAAACTATTTTTGGTATATTATTTCTAAAGACTCCCAACTATGCAAAGTTTTGGGAGCTAAACCACAGTTTACATACAAAATGGGAACTAACATCAAACAGCTAGTGGAATGTAGAACTATTGGAAAGAAAAATAAAAAGTTGATTATTGGTACGAATCCCAAATGTGGTACCTGCAATCAATGTAAATATATGTCCGAAGAGAACATTATTTATTTGGCTAATGGACACAAAAGTTGTGTAAAAAGAAGGGCAGGAAACTGCAATAGTAAGATGGTAATTTATTTAAGTATTTGCCAATTATGTTCAAGCTTTTATGTAGGTAAAACGGAAAGAAATCTAAAGAAAATGATCTACGACCATGTATATAGTATAAGAACCAAGGACAACAATAACGCACTTTATAGACATATAGACAGGGAAGAGGATGACCACCACTTTAAATTTATCATATTAGAAGTAATTAAATTTGATCCCATAGGAGGGGATTTCAAAAGTTTGCTCAGCTATAAAGAAATTTGGTGGCAAATATATCTAGACGCCACTACACCACCTGGTTTGAATGATTTTATATCAATCAAACCATTATTATTTTATTAAATCAATCACCTTTTACATATCAATATATTAATTTATTATATCACTAATTTATTATATTAATCCTTATTTATTACATATTTTATTATGATAAGGTATAGTGACTATTTTCAGCGTATAAGTGAGAATTGCATTCATATTGACTTCTATGTAATTATGTCAATTTTCAATGAAATGTTTGAAATATATGTGAATCACACATTTATTTATTTATTTATACAACATTATATGAGATATAATAGTTTATTTTTGCAGCATATATATATATATATATATATATATATATATATATTTATATTGACAGTGGGTAATTCATATATTTTATATATTTTACATTTTAAAATAATGTATTTATTTATTGCATATACTTATTATTCATCATATACACTTCATTTATTGAGTTATGCATCTGTCTACTTGATGTCATTATCATCTGTAATGTCAGGGAACCATAGTATCTGAAATTGTGATACAAACTATATTCAGTTGTCCAGCAATTGTAATCGTTTTTAATGCCTCTGTGTCTTTAAATTTGTAATATTTTGTAAGGTTTTTGGCGCCAAAAAAGTTTTAAATTGCTTGTTTTGAACTAATGGTTCAGTTCTGATGAAGCCTGGATATGCTGGGTGAAAGCGCTTAACTGATCTTTCGTTTTTATATCTGTAGCATTCGTTGCTTTTAGTTTCAATAAATTGAAGGTTTTTTTCATGTTTTGTTCTTGCCAGCTGATATTTGTTATAACACGGAGTGACGGCACTTACTGGTGTACTCGTTTTTTTTATTTTTGGATTCATAACATTAGTATTTCATAAGCAACTGGATCAAGATACAAGAATTTATTTTTCAGTTATAGTTAATTGCAGAAATATATTTCACAATGACATTAAGTAATATCAATATATTTAGATTCTGTAGGAAAATTTGTAGAAATCTGGAAATGTAATAATATAAATATCATTTCATTGTTAATTTGATTGCTCATCAAATATAGAAAAGTATACTTATTATTATACAGAGATAAATGAGTATCTTTCCAAGCAGAGCCATACTGAAGGTCTAGCCAGTGTACCGTTTTTTAAAGAAAAAGCTAATATATAACCTTGAATATCAGGAAATCTAATCTTCTCATTATCTCAGAGTCTAATTGGATTGTCCAAAAAATTCTAGCTACAACAAGACTAAATAAAATACATTTTATTAATCAGAGTTACACAAAATTTGAGTAAAGAATTAGCTTGGGGTAGATATGATAATTTGCCAAATAAAATCATTTTAATAAAATAGCTTATCCTTATATGTAAAATAGGTTTTGTCAGTTGTGAAAATAAATTTTTGAGTTTGATAATGATATCCTCAAGATTTGATATTGTGCTTGAAACTAAAACAGGGTCTTATAATGACTCATAAATATTTAAATTGTTGCCAGATCCAGTTATAAAATTTTACTTTGTAATTCCCGTGCTGGTTTATGGTTTATGAATAAGATTACTTGTAGCACTTGTAGCACTGTTAAATCTTTGATTTGAAATACCAATAAATATTAGCAATTTCTTATTTATATAATTGATGCATTTATGTTTGTAATTGTTAAAAGTTAGTTATCTGGAAATTATGATGATTTAATTTCTATTTTTTGTCAGCTTCAAAAGTTTTTATGTTGTTATATTATCTGATATGATTTACTAAAGGTTCCTTTGCTAGTGAAAAAGGTAGTGGTTAATTGGGCAATCTTGCTTCATATCTATTGGTATAATGTCAATTGATAAATAATATCACATTTTATATACACTTTATATATATATATATATATATATATATATATATATATATATATATATATATATATATATATATACACATACACCTTTTATAATATCAACAGAAAATATTGGAAAATCATATTTCTTTAAAACTTAATTTGGTCCAATCTAAAGAATAATTTTTTTGTATTTAAAGTAATTAAAGTTAGATTTTTATTATTATATACCACATGATCTTAAGTAGTTTATAGGTTCATAGGCAAGTCCTAGGCTAGCTATCCTTCTAGGCCGTACCTCTCAACATCTTTTTCTAAGAAATCTGGACAAAGCCTAAAATAATGTGGGGACAAAGACACAAAAATATGGACAGATGTTAAATATTGCTCTTGTAAACTTAGATGTTTTCTGGAATAACAGGATATGTTTTAGTATGCATGTTTTGAAGTATATGAAGTCTAAAACTCAAATGTATGTCATTATTTAGCAATGTTAATCTTCAATGGTTAGCCAGAAACAGTCCAAAAATATGAGGTAAAATTCTGGACATTCTCAAAAATCTGGACAGTTGAGAGATATTTTCTGGGCCATTGTAAGCCCCTTTAAAGATGAGAAGTAAACCCTGTACCTTGTGTCTGTAAGGTAAACACGATAACCATTATAACAAACCCCTCAACTAAAGTAGTCATTGTTTTTATATTGTTCTGTGTCTATTCTTTTTAAGAAAAAAAATTGTCTTTTTTCATTCTTAAAAGAATTTCAGGATTAACTCTAGTGGTTAATATGTGGGGAATGATTTCTGAATCAAAGTTTACGAAAGATCTAGGTCCACAAGATATGTAATCAGTCCAGTTGTTACATTGCTTTAGAAGAGGAAACCTAATTGAAAATTTCACAAAACAGTAATCTATACTTTTTAATGATAACATTAAATATTTCATAAATAATATTAAGAGCCTTTTGTGGAAACAATTTATAAATTTCTGGAAAATTCCATAAAATCCGAGAACTTTATTATTTTTGAACATTTTACCTGTCTTATAATTTTCAGCATATTGGTATTTTGTGTGCTGTACTTTTGGTAGATTTTGAACTGCAGTGTCATATTATCTTTAGTAATGCAAGGATTTTTGCTTGACTGTTTTAGGACCCACTACCATTGAAACATGTACAGAGAATGCAAGACGTGTACAGCTTTAATGCTGTGACAAATATGGAAATACGATTCAGGTTTGTTTCCTGTTTATCTCAGTCAAATAATGTTTCAGAGTTTCAGGTCATGCATAAAATGGTGTCATCATAATGATACCCTAATACAAATTATTACACAAGCCCAGTGGTTTAGGAGAAAGTTAATGTTTACACATATTATGTCCTAGTGTCCTGTTTTCTAATAAGCTGTGGCTGCTTGGCTGGGGATGGGAAGGAATGAAAGAATTGATCATTACCAAGCACACCAACTTTTCTGCTGTGATATTATGACAGTACAAGGTCAGTCTCTACATTTTTCCTTGTGTTTCGTCTTTTCTTTTAATAAGACCACTGTCTGCTTTCAGAGATTCTTTTTAACAGGGTCACTGCACTTATTTTCTTTAGTTCTGAACAAAGTGAATAAGAAACTGCTTAATCATTTCAAACTGGGAAGCCCATGAGTTTCTGAAGTTGGTCTTTTATTTTTAAAATGGATGATTGTTTTGAACTTTATTTTTTCTAGCAAATTCAGAAGATTTCTAACTTTTACATGTACATTATTTTTTTTCTCATTTTTCTTTCTAGTTGTACTAGTTATTTCCTGCAATGCTGCAGTTTTTCTTTCTCCAGTTATTAGTAGCTTTGCTTATTTATCACAGGAAGGAGTGTTTCTCTTTGCGGATTTTGTAGAGCTGATTTATTACAGTATTCCTATATTTGATCTACTCCACATTTCTGTTTTTTTTTTTAATCCAAAAGTAAGGCAAGTACTACCACGCTGTGTATGAAGCAACTTCACTTTATAAAACAAAAAAAGCAGTATCATAAGCGCTTTCGGTTAAATCCCTTCATCAGATGATAAAACACTAGTAAAAACATAATATCCAATATAGTACAGCACAACCAATGAAAATCAGCAGTTTACCCTCCTTTTTGCTAGAGCTGGTTTTAAAGGGACAACATCATTTAATCCTGGGGCTTTGTCAGCTCCCAGTCTAAGACTCCATCACATCTCTTTGTTTTCAGTTTCATTCTTTGACTTCTATTTACAACACATATAACCATAAAGGCAAATACATCATCACTACGCAATTCTATATGCTTGTACAGTGCATTGTGTTCTTTTCTTAACCTTATATCTGATAGATGCTTAAAATTCTATTTTTAAGTCTGCAATTTGTTTTTCCTATATAATATGCACTACACTGTTGACAATTTGCAATATAGACAACATTTTGCATATTACAGTCAGCATACATATTCAAAAAGTACTTCTTGTTGGTCCTGGGGTGTATAAAACAGTTTCCTTGTAAAATGTACTTACAGGCTTTACAATGTAGGTATGGATAAGTTCCCTTCTTCTTAATGCCTGCATTTTTAAAGTGCATAGGTTCTTGACATAGAATATCTTTCAATGTTTTATTTATTTTAAAAATAAACCTTGGTTGTGTCCCTCCAACTCTAGTTATATTCTCATCTGTTAAAAGAATTCTCCAGTTGTCTCTAATTATATTACATGTACCACCTATATCATTACTGTATGTTAAACGTATTTTCAAACCTTCATTAGCTTTTTGAACCTGTGCATCTACCTTATTAGGCCATTTTTTACCTCTGTTACCATGGTTTTGCACTTTGTTTTCTATAGAAACTGCTGTTGTCCATTGCCTTTCTCAGTAAACTTTTGCTATAACCTCGTGCTTGAAAATTATTTTTTAGAGAGTCTAATTCCTGTATAAAGGAATTTTCATTCGTACAAAGTCTGGATATTCTACAGACTTGTCCCTCGACTATGTGTTGGAATACATGTCTAGGGTGCATGCTGTCAAATCTAAGCATGCTGTTGGTCCAACAGGGCTTCCTATATAGTGATGTCTCTATGTCCCCATTTTCTTTCTTAGTAATACTGACATCCAGGTATTCAATAACTGAACTAGAATAATTCAATGAGAATCTGAAGAAGCTGACAGTGGGCTCTAAATACTTAACAAAGGATGTTAATTCTGATGTGGTGTCCCCTCACAAAAAGAAAACATCGTCCACAAATCTATTGTAAAAGAAAAGTTTGTCTTTCCAATCATGTGCTGCCTCAAATATCACCATATCTTTCCAGTATGCCAGGACTAGGTTAGCGTATGTGTTCGCACAAGGTGTACCCATAGCTATAACTTGTCTCTGGTAGTAATACTTTGTTTGACAAAGAAAAACATTGTTTTTTAATACTAGCCTTAATAAGGAACATAACCGGATATTTTCATCTATATGTATATTCACCTTTTTGTTCAATATTTCTTTTATGACAGAAATACCATATTAATTTTCTTTAACAGTGAACAAATTCTTTACATCTAGGGTAACAAACATGTAGGAAATGTCACTGTTCTCTTGTAAATAAACACTCAATGATTCCTGAAATGTAGCAGTATCTTTCAAAATTCTGGGGAAGGTTTGTAACATTGATCTAAGTGTACATTCTAACCAGATAGAAATATTTTCTGTTACCCAATCTTACCCGATACTATAGGTCTCATGGGTGGTATTTTGAGATCCTTATGAATCTGCTGTTAATAAACGTTTATGTCATGTAGCAAAAGTGTTTCCATATGAGCTTAAAAAAATCTATTTAAAAATGTCTAAAATTACTTTATCATTATATCAAGTGATAGAAATATAGTTTTGGATATTGTCATACATAAAGTAAGCCCATGTATTTATCTGCCACCAATTAAATGCTATCTTAAACATTATGAGGACTGTTGATAAAATGGATCCATTCAGGTATTTAGATTATATATTACATACAAAACTCTTTGTATTGTTTTCTTATTTTCATAAATACTTATTGAATATTGATTATATGTTTGCTTCTCAAGCCATATGCAATGTTAATGCTGAGGTTCTCTCATGAGTTTAGGATTTTTTTTCAGAGCATTCAGTGGATAATTTGTATTTAGAATTTACATACCCCCTCAGTTCATCGTCTTGGAGAATAAATCCCAACATTCTTAAGGATACTGAGTTGGTTGATTTTATAAATGAACAGCCAGGTATTTTTAATGGAAAATACCTCTGTAAAGCCATACCACAGATATAAGTAGACTTAATAAGTAAGACTGCTTATCATAAAATGTCCAGGCTATAAAAAATAAAGGCTTTGAGTACTCAGTCAAAAGCTTTGGAAAACCAACAGCGTCATAATTACTCAGAAGCTAGGCAAATGATCTTCAAAAACTTTAAAACAAACTTAAAATTCACATCTAAATTCTCAGCTTTCTTAGCTTGATCCAATACATTTAGCAATATAGTCTGAGTAGGCTGTCTCCTTTAGTTTTCTTGGTAAGAACAATAAAGAAGATAGGCAAATGAATGTCATCGCTTTAGTTATTAAAGATGACGAGGCCTGCAACAAGACAATGAATACCTTAAATGTTCTTTTTTATCTATTTTGGACATTTATTACTTGTTCTCAATTGACTATAATGAAAAACATGTTGATAGTTTTCAGGATTATCATTATTACCTGTGCAATAATAAAAATCGTTTTGAAGGAGAGATTGCTTTAGAAGAAGGTTTTTTCATCAATCATTCAATGGGAAATTAGTTAACCTCCTTGTCCCAATAGTTTCTTGCATTCATCAGGATTGCCAAAGTTAGTTAAAAAAATGTTCAATTTTGGATAAGAACAGGGCATTTCTTATCTTTATCTTAACCTGTCACAAATGCTTTTATTATCCAAATCTGCCTGGGATCTCTCGTATCTTAAGAACTGCAGATTAACTGCCTAAATTAAATGTGATATTAATACATTTACCATTATACTTGCAAATATGTTAATTCTTCAAATTATTTCACCATTTCAGTCTGGATTCATATAATAATACTGAACAGCATTTAATCGGGTAAAAAAAAAAAAACAATCCCACATTTGCATTTCCTATAGATGCATCTTAGAGATGCATGTTGTTTCTCAGCTTCTAATCTTTATTTTTCTTTCTGTTCACAGTAAACTCACTCAATTATTATTCATCAGATAGTTCTTCATAACATTAAATTTACAAATGCAGAAATATGAATGCATTAGGATGATGGCAGCTCTAAGAATTTGAGTTTATGTTGACATGCAAAGCTATAGTCTAAAATTACTGTACATGTCAAATAGATTGTAAACTAAAAGAGCAAGTGCCTGCTTCTGAATTTGCTTGAGAAGCTAAACATTCATAATTGCTGTTCAGCACATTCTCCATCAGCTGTACTGGCTTTTGAATAATCCTTTGTTTTAGGCATTTCTATTCCTCTTCCTTACCCCATAACTCACCCATCCTTCGTTCAGTTTGTATTACTAACTAGTATATGTCTCTGTCCATATGGTACCCTTTGCCTGATTCCATCTCTTGATATCTACAGTGATACATTAGCTCCTCCCCATTTTATATCTTTGAGTTAGCCCTGCCTTCTGATGATGTATGGGGGGGGGGAGTAGTGGGTTGGCATGTTTTCTGTAGACAATATAAGATTTTATTGCAAAGTAACCAAAATGCAGTACAGTCAATCACTCAGTCAGATAATAACTAAAAAATGCAGCTATTTTCAAGTGAAAGCAAACAAAAGTAAGATGGAACATGATAAGATTGTTAGTAAGTTGTAAAGTGCTGTAGCATGCAGTGTGTAATATTTTTTTTTTTCTAACTTGACTATCAAAAGTGGTTATTTTTTGCCAGCTTTGCTTGCTTGCGCCAAACTCGATCATGACCTATGGTCTTTTTGTTGATTTAATTTACATTCTATGCCCTTTATCCAAATAGTGAGGCCTTTTATTATTTATTAGGACATCTTGAGAGACTGTGTCAGTTATCACCTGTACCTTATCTCTGATGGTAGATGTCTGCCTCAAGAATGGCACTGTTATAAGTATCATCTTCAAGATTTGAGGTAGAACATACTCCCATTTAAGATGAAACTGCCAAGGAACCATTAGGGATGAATGCCAGTTTTCCCTTATTCTCTCTCATGCTCTGATTCACAGTTTCAGGACTAATTCAAGATGTCTTTTGTTTCAGGTGGTTACGACTCTGCCTGCGGTCTAAGTGGGATAATGCTGTTCCTTTAGCCCTCAGAATGGTCACAGAACAAGGCAGACTGAAATTTACTCGGCCACTATTCAGGTAAAAAAAAATGATTGGAATATAGTGAGTCTTTATTTATACTCATGTATGGAGTGGTCATACCTAGTGAAGAGCTGAATGTTAATTCCTACTTAAAATGGAAGTAAAGCATAATGCAGTTGTGCAGAATATTTAGAAACACAAAAATCATTCAATTAGTTACTAGTTCAGATGACAGGAAACACACGATGAGACATCACATGTGTTGTCTTCAGAAGCAAAGTGTAAGAGTACATGAGCATTATATTAACTGAATAACACCAAACTGAACAATTGTAGTCAAAACACTAATATACATCCGTATACACAATTAAGAGTTATGTAAGCTATAATAAGGTGGCCAGTGGTAGGGAATAGTAGACTTTGAATGTCTTGGCAATGATAATAGTGAAGCAGAGACTTTGCTAAACAATATTGTTGCTTTTTGACAACATATAAGGTTAATAAGATACTTAGGCTTTACCTTTTAGCCTGATTTTTCAGAAAATCCTTTGAAATCTGAAGACTTAATAAGGCTATTTACTAGTGGTGTAACTTTTCACCGTAGCTCAATCTGAATGAGTTAAAGTTTTAAAAGCTGTAATGTACTATTTGCTCAAAAAATCTCCCCTTTTATGTACAGTGTGCATTATTTTCACAAAAAAAAAAAAAAAAACTTGTGGACTTTAAAGAACTATACAAGTGATCTTGTATAGTCAACAAAGATGAAACATTTCAGAAGGGATTCCAAAATGTCCTTGCACTGCAATGCATACAGAGTATTCCAGTAAGTTGATCCTAGCATGTTCCTCGTGCAAATGAAATGCACACGATTTCCACACATCTGGATCAATTTACAGAAAGCTGGGTCAGCCTAGATACAGTGACTATGCAAAGAATTTGCCATAAATGTACATGCCAGTAATTTTCAGCAAACACTTCTAGCTTCTGTAGACCAAATTTCAAAACTGATGCCCAGACATTGTTAGAGGTCTGCTCGATACTGATCTGTATTGATTTGTATCCATAGAAAGACATACACATTTGATACAAATATAAAATCAATGGGTGCTTTTAACATTTGCTGCATGGCACTGGGGAGTTAATTTCAGATGTATGGTTAGGTTGTGCATATTTATCATAATTAAGCATATGTATATATGGGTCTACTTCTACATTTCGAAGTTTCAAAACTTTGAATTTCTTATGATCGAGACTATAAGATTGAAGTTTTGAAACTTTGAACTGTTTAAATGGAGATCGACGTACAGCGTGGAGTTGTAGTATATCAAATGCCTTACAACATTTTAGGATTTTTCAAACAGAAATGAAAAAAATGCGTGAGTGGTATTTCCAGTGTTTTTATTTAGCATTGTTATGCCATGCACTAGCTGTGTGCCACAATCTGCTTAATTATATATTCCACATGTGGAACATATATTTTGTTTCTAGAGTAAAGGGATACCTTTTTATGTTTTTTAGTGATTCAATAGTCTGAGTAGGTGGTATTAATCAGTTTTTAATTACTTATTAATTATTTGCATTTTATTTCATTCATCTGTATAGTTGGACTAATGATTTTTTGTTTGCTTTGAATGTGTATTTGTGTTATGCCATTGTCGATGTATAACCGATACATGGCATGCTTTATTTTCAGATTAGTACATTACAACTGGAAGCATTTCTGACTGCTGCTTTACAGCTGGAGGTAGTTGTCAGCTGGCTGAGTTGATGGGTGTTGTATTTTTTTTTTTTTTGGAGGATGCATTTGTGTGCTACTGCTTTGTAAAAGTTTATATTTCTTTTTAAAATCTGCGTGGCTTTACTGAGTGTGCTTGTGAGTCATTTGTGCATTATCAGATTGTTATGATGTCATTAACTGGCTTTCTGAGGAATATGAATGACTTTATAGACAATTTGTTTACTCTTTTCTTTCTAGTTATAATTTAGTCAAAGGTGTCTTTTTTAAACTTACAGATACATAAGTGGCTATATATTCAGAGTAAGCTGGTAAGTAAATGTTACCTTGCAATGTCTATAGAAGAAGCGGCAGTCACAGACAAAATACAGATTCTGTAATACAGAACTAGGAATAGTTGCACATTTTGTTGCTGATTGCAATATGTTCGTGGTTAAGGGTTTGTATAGTCACAGGCACAACACGGCTGCAAGACTGTTGCAAAGGGAATTGTCCAAGCATTACAACATGAAGGGAGCTGAGAAGAACTGGAAACATCAACCACAAAAAGATGACTGAAAATGAAGACATTATGATCACATGGAATCATCTAATGCTAGCAATTAAGAAAGTAAAAGTACAAACAGATATAATATTCAAGGAAAAAGAACAGAGTTATCATGAAGCATTAAAATAGCTACACCTATTGATCACAATGTCCTGCATACTGAGAGAAGCTAACTCATAAAATACAAGAATGCAGAAAATAGAGCAATATGGAATAAAAAAAAACAGATAGTCATAAGTCATAGGAACAGCAGGGCTAATAAAGAATTTTCAAGCCTACTTAAACATGTTACCGATACATGTAACTGTATGAACTGCAGAAGGTGGCAATTCCTGACACATTGTGTATGCTGAGAAAACCACTATCGGCAAATAACAAAAACTGCAGCACTGCTAGTTTCATGAATTTTAACTGCGTCCTTACTTAGAGAACTACAAAAAGGAGTAAGCTGCACTGTGTTAGTGACTTTTTTTTATTTCTCATCTGACGTAGTTCATTGCTTCTTTTGATGCACTTCATATTTACATACTTTATTAACTCACTCAATGTCTACTGCCAGGGCATTTTTGTCCATTTAGATATCAGTAAATTAGAAGTTATGTACCTACCATAACGTTCCATGTTAGTTGTCTTCTCTCGCCTTCTTTCTTGCTTGATGGGTTCGGAGCCGATCCCTCGGCTCCGACTCGGCACTTGCTAAGCTCGAGAGTCACTTTTACCAGCTCTAGGCAGCCCCATATTCCATGATGCAAGGCGGTAAGTACCCAGATCTCGTTTGTTGACAAAGGGCAATAACACCAAGCATGAAATACTTCCCAAAGGAAGAAGAAACTTACAGATGGAAAAAGGACCAGGTCTGAATGGTCTTTAGCATAATAGTTTCTTATACAAGGTCTGTCCAGGCCAGGGGGAAGGAGGGAGGGTCGCAAGAAAGAAGGCGAGAGAAGACAACTAACATGGAACGTTATGGTAGGTACATAACTTCTTAATGTTAAGTTGTCAATCTCGCCTTCATTCTTGCTTGATGGGACCGTCCCTAGCACCTCTATCCTGGGTGGCTCAATGGAACAAACTCTTGAGGACTGTAGAGCCAAAACTGGCTCTGTCCCTGGAGGCCAAGTCCAATTTGTAATGGGAAACAAAAGTGTGAGGAGTAGCCCAAGTGGCGCTGCACAAATAGTGTCCAAAGGAAGTCTAGCTTAAAAAGCTGTAGAAGTAGCTAAACTCCTAGTTGAATGTGCTTTAGGTTTTGAGCACAGCTGTTTTCCCTGAGTATAAATTTCAGTGATGACCGAAGAAAGCCATCTGGACAAAGTCACTTTAGAAACAGGAAGGCCTTTTTATTATCCGCATAGGAAACAAAAAGTTGATCAGATTTTCTAAATTTTTGTTCTGTCCAAATAATATCTAAGTTGACGATGGACATCAAGATAATGTAGCTTTTGTTCAGCTCTGTCTGAATAGTTAGGTAAAAATACCGGGAGATCAATGGATTGATTCAAATTGTTCTTTGAAGCGACCTTAGGTAAAAAGGTTGGGTTAGTTCTCAAAGATACTCTGTCTTTGTGAAAAACCAAATAGGGGTCGAACCGAAGAGCATGAAGTTCAGACACCCTCCTGGCAGATGTAATAGCCACTAGAAATAAAGTTTTCCAAGAAAGATATTTCAGGGAACAAGAAACAGCTGGCACGAAGGGGAAGAATCAAGGATGTCAGCACTAAATTTAGATCCCACTGAGGAGGAGGATTCCTGATTGGAGGCTTTAGTAGGAAAATTCCTTTCAAGAAGGCCCTGCAGAGCCTATGGGACATAATATTATGATCTGCTATCCCGACATGAAAATTGGAAATAGCAGCCAATTGAACTCTGACTGTGGAAGAAGAGGAGCCTGCATGAAAAATCTCTGCTAAGAAGTCCAGGACTGCCTGAACGGGGCAGTAAAAGGATCAATATTTTGGGCCTTAGCCCAATAAGAGAAACGTTTCCATTTGCTTGTATAAATCCTCCTGGTAGAGGATTTAAGCGAAGCTACTATGATGTCTCTAACTGGGTTAGAGATCAAAGGAAGCCTGGCTAAGGAAGGAAGTGGAGCAACCATGCTGTGAGGTTGAGAGAAGGGATTGACCGGTGCAGCTGACCGGATTGGTGAATCAGAAGATCTGGCACTGGGTCCAGATGCCACGGCTGCACCAAAAGGTGATGATGGAGGAACGGGAACCAAACTTGTCGAGGCCAGTAAGGGGCAATGAGAATCAATTTGGCTCTCAAAACGGTAGCTTTCTGGATCACCTGAGGGATCAGAGGAAATGGAGGGAAGGCATAAAGAAGTCCCTGGGGCCAATCCTGGGTCAGAGCGTCTCTGGGGGGATGGCCTGATAGAGGAAGAGGCTGAAGAAGTCTGGACATTTGCTGTTTTGGGGAGTAGGCAAAAGATCGCAACATGGACGACCCCATTCCAGAAAAATCTCTTCCGCTATAGATTGCTTGAGAGACCACTCGTGAGGCATGAGGATAGCTCTGCTCAATCTGTCCGCTATAATGTTGGTTTTCCCAGGGATATGCGTTGCTACCAGAAACCGATGAGAGGAGATCGCCCATTGCCAAAGTCTGAGCGCTTCTCGACACAAGG
The DNA here is from genome assembly GCF_019279795.1 of Protopterus annectens. Classification (NCBI taxonomy): domain Eukaryota; kingdom Metazoa; phylum Chordata; order Ceratodontiformes; family Protopteridae; genus Protopterus; species Protopterus annectens. Next base: position 208,829,717 of record NC_056745.1, read on the forward strand.
GGTAGGACTTGGTTCCGCCCTGTTTGTTGATATACCAAACTACAGACATGTTGTCTGTGTGGACTGCAATTGTCCCTACGGGAAGAAAGTCGTTGAGGGCTTGCAACGTTAAAAGCACTGCTCTCATCTCCAGGACATTTATGTGCAGATGGTACTCGAACGGTTGCCACGTCCCATGAACCATCCTGCCCTGATAATGACCCCCTCACCCGATCAGGGAGGCATCCGTGGTGACAGTGGCTATCGGGGACGGAGGTACAAAGCACCTGCCTTGGTGAACCTGAGACGATGTGATCCACCAAGCAAGATGCTCTTTGCATGTCTGTGTCACCAGAATCTGGTGACGCATTGGAAGTTGCTGGTATGACCACTGTGTGAACAGCATCCACTGAAGAAGGCATGTAGAATCGAGCCAGGGAAGAAGAGTAATGGCGCAGCCATGAGACCTAATACCTTTAGAACCATTCTGGCCTGTATTTTCTTGCTGGCCAGAATGATCCTGACATGAGTCTGAATGTCTGAAACTCTTTGTTCTGTAAGGGTAGCTGACATCCGAACAGTGTTTAAGTTTGCGCCTATGAAGGTAATAGACTGGCAGGGCGATAAGGATGACTTTTCAAGTTGATTGAGATGCCCAAATGAGAACAAAGGTCTATTGTGTAATCCCTGGCTTGTATAAGCTGATGCCTGGTGGTGGCTGACAGGAGCCAGTCGTCGAGATACGGAAAAACCTGGAATCCTTGACGTCTCAGGTGAGCCGTGACCACTGCCATGCATTTGGTGAACACTCTGGGGGCTGTAGTGAGACCAAAGGGCAGGGCTCTGAACTGGAAATGACTGGACCCCAGCCGAAAGCGGAGAAATCTCCTGGAGCGTCTGTGAATTTTGATGTGATAGTACGCATCCTGAAGATCTATTGAGCACATCCAGTTGTCCTTCTGTAAGAAGGGCAGAATTGACTGAAGAGTGACCATTCGGAATCTTGTCTTCCTGACAGACTTGTTGAGTCTGCTGAGATCCAATATTGGTCTCCAGTCTCCCGTCTTTCTGGGGACCAAAAGAACCTTGAGTAGATTCCGGCTCTGAATGGTCTATTGTAACTGGCTGAATGGCTCTTTTGCAGTAGTTTTGCGATTTCTAACTCTGCAATGTCCCTTAGACCGGGTGGTACATCTGGAAGGGAATTTGAGGGGAAAGGACTTTCCTCGAAAGGAATTATGTAACCCTTGGATATGATCGACTGTACCCATCTGTCTTGAGTGAGGGAATGCCAGGCTTCTGGGTACAGTGATAATCTTCCCCGACTGCCTCCAAGGAGGGACAGCCGGGCAACACGAGAGGGATGCTGAAAGGGCTTGTCAGAGAGAGGCTCCCTGTTTCCCTGGTGCGTTGGACCCCCTCTGCCTCTAGAGCGGCGTCTGTTATTGTTACCCCCTCTGCCTCTAGGGGTAAACTGACCACGTGAATCCGGCGTGCCTCCTTGGGATTTACGGAACCACATCTTCCCACCCTTCTGTCCTTTGGGATAAGGCCTAGAAGGGGTGGAAAAACGGACTCCAACAGCAGAAAGAGTCTTGCCGTCCTGCTCGCACCTGGTCAAGGTTTCCTTCACCTGAGGGCCAAACAAAGCTGACCCATCAAAGGGAGAATTTGTGAAGGACGCCTTAAAGGGATCCGCAAAATCACATAGCCGCATCCAGGCTTGGCGTCTAAGAGCCACACCTGTGCCTGCGGCTCTACTCGCTCCATCCGCAGCATAAGATATTAGCCGCATGGAGGAGTTTGCAATGGAATTGAGGGTTCCTAGCTGAGAAGCAATTTTTCTTGAGCCCCTGCAGCTGTAGGATCCTGAACTACTTTTCCCAGCTCCTTCAGGATATCCCTTTGGAGTCTGGTGAAGTGACATAGGTAATTCAGCGAACGCATAGCAAAGGTCGCTGAGGAAAACATCCGCTTACCATACCTATCCATGGTCCTAGAGTCCTTATTAGGAGGATGGACGGGCACGGAAGGATCTGCAAGTTCCTTTTTGGTGGCCGCAGCCACCACCATGGCATCAGCGGGGACACCCTTAGTAAGGAATTGTTTGTCGCTCGGGGCAGTGATAAATTTTGAAGGCCTCCTAGGGACTGGCTCTACAGAGTCAGGAGCTGCCCACGCCTTTCGTGCAATCACCTGCATAAGGGGGTCGAAAGGCGGAGATACCCAGGAGGTGGAGGGCCGAGATCCAAACGCCTCTAGGTATACTGACTCATCCTCAGAGGGATTGTTGGTGGGCCAGTTTAAGTTCTAGGATGTCTGAGAAGGAGACATCCTCAGAGGGGATCTAGGGATCCCTCTGACTCATCAAAGTCAGTATCCGAGTGACAGACTCGGGTGAGTCTACATGCTTCCTCTTACAAGTCCTCTTCCTAGGAGGATCTCCCGAAACATCAGGAGAATCCTCGGAAGAGGGGGAAATTCCCAATGGGGAAACCTGAGGCGGAGGATCTCTGGGTCCTGTAGCAAGAGAAGTGGCAGAGATGTCAACAGGTACTATAGAGGGAGGAGCTACGGGAACAGACTGCTGACTGATACCAGTGGCCAGTACACTCTTCATCACCTCGAATGCTCCCCTCCCAGGCAGGTCTGAGAGAACCCGCTCCGAAGAGCTAGGAACTCCAGGGACCACCGAAAGGGAAGTCTCTGAGGCAGATGTCGGAGCCGAGCTCACCAAGGCCGAGGCTCCAAGGGGAAGAGCGGGTTCGGACAAGGGTCCGATGCCACTCACCCCCTCGGAGGAGACCATGGAAGCCCGACCACCGAATCCCTCTAAGGAAGGTCTCGAAGAGGAGATAAGAGTAGAGGCTGAAGGAACAGAAGGGGGTATCCGTCCTCCAGCCGTAGCAGTAACCATTCCCGAAGACTCCAACTCCAAGCTCTGGGGTAGAGTTGAAGGAGGAACTGTAACGGGGTGTGGACCAACAGTCGTCTGTTGAGACGGACTGTGTAACATTTGGGCCAGTACCTGTGACTTGAGTAATCTACTGACCACTCTCTCTAGGTCATGATCTGACAACCTGGATGACCTTGAAGATCGGCTCCGATGGCTCCGTTCCGATAGAAGAGGTGAAGCTGGAGCCGAAAGTATCGGCTCCAAGGAAGGAGACCTCGACCTCTTCCTGGAATGAGCCATCGGAGCCGATACAATAGATCCTGTCGGAGCCGACCCCGGAGCCGACAGGAAGCCTCGATGTATCGGCTCCAGCCGGAGCCGATACAGCCACCAAAGTAACGGTGTCGGAGCCGATCGGAGCCGACACCGATGCCTGTGCCACATGGGTGTCGGAGCTGATCGGAGCCGACATCGAAGTGGTCAATACAGATTCGGCACCGATAGCCATCGGTGCCGAAGGCTGTCAACTAGAATCGGCTCCAGCCGAGCCGATCTCGACTCAATGCAGTCGGAGCCGAGGCCGCAGGCTTAGATACAGAAGCCTGGGCCTTGGAAGGTTTTACTGATTTTGGTGGAGCCGACTTAGCCGGAGAGCCCTCCGGCTTAAGAAGGCCCCTGAGAATCAGTTTATTCCATCTCTCCTGCAGGACTCTCTGGCTGAAGGAGTGACAAATAGCACAGGAGTCCTGCAGGTGAAGAGGGCCCAGACAATACAGGCAAGAAGTGTGACCGTCTGTCAGAGACATCTTCTGACAGCACGAGTCACACTTCTTAAAACCTGAGACCCTCTCCTTTGACATGGTGCCGAAAAACACACACACACACACCAGTCAAAATTAAGTTAAATAAAATACCAAAAGGTATTCTATAAACCAACACACACACCCTAACAGGGGGGGGATGGGATAGGAAAAGATTGACTAACAAAAAATTAAAGGAGACAGGGAATTTCTGTCAGAAAAGGTATAAATTAAACTTAAAAACTATCAATAAAAGGTTTTTGACTAAAAAGGGGCTTAAATATCACAAAAGTGAACAACTTACCAGGAGCTGGTAAAAAGAAGACCTCCTAAGCGAAGCGGCAAACGAGATCTGGGTACTTACCGCCTTGCATCATGGGATATGGGGCTGCCTCGAGCTGGTAAAAGTGACTCTCGAGCTTAGCAAGTGCCGAGTCGGAGCCGAGGGATCGGCTCCGAACCCATCAAGCAAGAATGAAGGTGAGATTGACAACTTAACATAGACCATTTTTATGTATTTGTTGAACTGTAAATGTAAATACTTTTATCTATAGTTTACAATGTACTAGTTTTAATAAAAAAAAAAATTGAATAGAAACGTTATACCTTTTATTAAGGAATACAAATACTGTACTCAAATCTAGTGCAGTATCTAAACACAAGCAGGCCATTTGCCCTTTCAGTACAAACACTTAAAGGCAAAAATTCTCCTTATCTTAAAAATACAATTATACAATGACCCCCCAGTAATCAAAAACGTGCACGCTGATTGGTCAGCGTGCATGTTGTAAATCAGAGTTATAGTAATGGAAAAAGGTCCAGTCACCCGGACTTTTTCCATTACTATAACTTTTTTTTCAGAAATGGGGAACGCAAGATCTCCAATGCTTCACACTGTCTCGCTATGTTAAAGGAGTTTAACATAGCGAGACAGCTTTAAAAAAAACAACGGAGATTCTCCGTTGCTTTTTTTAAAGCTGTCTCGCTATGTTAAACTCCTTTAACATAGCGAGACAGTTTGTAAAAAGCAACAGAGATCTTGCTTTCTCAGTACATCAGAACTGCCGCAGAATACCAGACAGCTGTGGAAGGGCAGCAAGGAGGCATTATACAATGCCATTATTTAAGAAAAGTAATTATTTTTTTCTTAAATAATGTCATTGTATAATAGCAATAACCCACACCTGGGTGTGGGTAATGCTGGATTTACCCACAATTGGCTTTGGTTGGCCACTGGGGCTTCGCCCTTGTGACCAAACCACACCAACCGTGGGTAAATCCAGCATTACCCACACCCAGGTGTGGGTTATTGCTATAGTACATAATGTACCAAAAATAAAAAAAGTCAATTTGCAATACAGTTATGACATCAATAAGGTATTTCTTTCTTTCTGACTTGTTCAGGGTGAGTGAAGAAAATTCACATTTTTGTCAAATGAGTGGAGGAAATTAATCTGCCATGCACTGATGTTATTCTGTTTATGTAGATCAATGGTTCCACTAAGGAAATCATGCAGCTATTTCAAAAGAGTTTAGAATGTCTAGTGTTACATATGGGGAAACATTCATAGTATTCATAAATGCATAATTCCCAACACAGCATTTCACAATCCTGCACAAGCAGCTAGATAATGAGCCTTCCATAATCTCTACCCAGTTAATCATTACTTTCTTTTTGAGCCAAAGCATATCTTAGAGAAGGAAAAGTACTTGTTTGCTTCAAAGGATAGAGGTTCAAGTGTCAGTTGTATAACTACATATAAAAACTTTGGGAGTTTCCGGACAATAGGGATATTTCATTGTGTGATCTGTCGCCTTTTCTTAATGGGGCATTACTTAGCCAGAAGTCTTCAGCAGTGTGCATCTTTTGTTGGTCTTATTGAAGAAACATTTATTGGTTGAAACAGCTCCTCCTTACTCAGAGTTTTCATGTTGTATCAGGGGAAAGTGTCCATTCAGCACCATATCCCTAATCAACTGGTAGTGTTTTCTGAAAAAAAAAAAAATCAAATTCTGTTTTTTTTTTTTCCATTCCTAAACATAAATTTCTTTTTCCACTAGATGTCTCAATTTTGAATCCCACTTTTTTTTGTTGTTGTGTCTTTCGGCTTATCCGCCATAGCGGAACTCCGGTCCGCTAATGTTTGGTAGTGGATTTTTATGTGCCGAGTTACCAGCCTTGACGCACAATCTTCAACGAAGGAACACCCATTCACGCATGCCTCCACACAGAAGACACTCTAGATGCTAAATTCCTTGTTCCTCAGATGCCCCTGCAATTTTATAAGCAAATATGGTGGCACAGAACCAGATGGCAATGTGTATTTCTTGGTTTCAGACCTAACACATTACTTTTAGTTTACTGCTGCAAGTCTGTCACTGGAAATTGTTCATAAGCCCTGGAAAATAAAGTCTAATGAAGAAAAAGCAGAGAAGAATCATACCATGCACCATTGGAGTAAATGATGCGGAATTGTGTACTGCCATCATCTCTGCCATTCTGTGCTAAAGTGTTAGGTATCATGTGAAGATCTGTTCCTGTAATGACCGCATGTATACAGTTCTATGATTCAGTTTTAGGTATTGCCAGAGGACCTATTTCATATACTGACTTCATATATGGAGTTCCATGATTCAGTTTTTTTAGTATTGTCTGTGGCTCTATTTCATACAATGACTTTATGTATGTATAGAGTTTCATGAAACAGAGATAGATAAGAACAATCTAGACATGGGTTTTCTGAATATCCTAAAACAGATCTTTCCATTAGGGTTTTGTGAAATGTCTGTTATCAAACAGGCCCTGATGAGAAAGTGGAAATCACCAAACTGTAATCTATAGCTCCCAAGAAAAAAAAAACATACCCTTCTAGTTTTGTACACTTGTTTAGGATCAGCACATATTGCTCATGAAAACTGAGACAATAGTCATAAATACTACACTAACTCGGGTCTATATTAGAACACCGAACATTCAAAATGTTGAGTGTTCTAATATTGAACCCTATGAATCAAAAATTTAAAACATTGAACATTCAGAACAGCAAATTTTTTCCTAGGGAAAAAAATTAGCTGTTCATAGGTTAGTACTAAGCTAACTGCCCTTGCGAGCCATTGTAAGCCTAGCCAATTATCCATTGTGAGACTCAAACCCTGCACTTTGTGTTTGTAAGGCAAACACGTTAACCATTAGGCCACCCTCCCAACCCTCCCAATACACATACACACAACAAGCACAAGCACACCAAACAGCAATCCACACACATACACCTAAACTCTTACACCTAACCCTACACTAAACTATACATACACCACTAACTATCCACTTACCTTAACCCAAACCCTAACCCTAAGGTCCGTCACTATCGCACAGTCACCTCACCCACGCCCTAACCCTAACTCACCTACCCCGCCCTAACTCTCACGTCCACACAATCGGGCACTTACGTGAACCCGACCCGTAACTTTCCATCACAGCGCTGAAAATACCGAAGCAACAGAAACGAACAACCAAATTCTTTCTCTAGGAAAAAATTTGTTTTTTTGTTTCTTCAATATTTTCAGCGTTCGCTAAAAATGGGTTGATATTGGAACACTCAACATTTTAAACATTCGGTGTTCTAATATAGACCCACCAACTCAGTGAACTTTTCTTAGATAAGAATTGCAAAAGCCTGGTTCATTGGAGAGATGCATTCAGTGCCTTGGCACTTGGTCTGTTCTTTACATGCTAATAATCCTCATCTCACCAAATACTGGGAACATTTCTAGTGTTGTCTGTTCCCAAATCACAGACCAAAGAGCAACATCCCATGAACCTAGATGATTGATTTAGGGCTCATCTGCAATCACTGAACTCTAGATCTCTGTACAGGAGACATTTAAGCCATGTGTGCAGCGCCTAGTGTAATGCTGAAGAGAAACACGTATCTGTGTCCCTGGGTTCCCTGGTCAGCTGGACAATGCTGTTTTTGACCACTAGCTTGCTCAGTATGTTATAAATGAAGGTATTTACTGACCTCAAGCAGAGTGATAAGGAGTTCAGCTCTGTCGTCTAGCTTTATAAAGCAAATAAAATGGATGACACTCCATAGAAAGGAAACTTTTGACAAGGGTAGCAGTTCATTAATCCCATGGCACAATCAGACCAGGTATAGAAGTAGCTTTTTGAGTAAGCACAGCAGTAGAATCAGCTGATAAAGTTCTGTATAATGCCACACAAACCACAAAACCAGTCAGGAGTTTGCTGGTCCATCTACATTCTGCAGGTCTCACAAGTGGTTCAAGCCTGGTCTGCACTCTTTGTACAACCATGGAGTTTAGTTATAGGCAATTGAGCTATCCAGACTTTAAATCAGTCAGACAATCTACAACTTCTCCAAACAATATTTTAGTCTTAAAAAAAATAAGCACCAAAATACACCAATGAGCTTTGGTAAAAAAATAAAAGCATATCTACTTCTGGACTGAAAGGTCTGAATAAACTGTACTGCCTGTACTATCCTACCTCACTTATCTACAGATCCCCCACAGGAATACAGCTGCCCCACACAGGAGAACTGGCCATCTCCCACTACTGCTAAGGGTCTGAATATCCCTTCCAGCCACCCCTCGGACAATATTTGCTGATCCTGATTATTCCACCCCACAGGAAAGTTTAAACCAAGAGAAGACTTTAACAGAGCAAGAAAATCCTGGGCTATGTCCAACTGCTATTAGGTAAGCCAGTAGAGACAGTGTCTCCCACACCCAGCTGGTCCTACCTTAACTGCTAAACAATACATTAAATGCACTGTTTTTTGATGTATCCAATAATAGGTTGCCCTGTCTTTAGCTGAGCAACTGTCTCCCACAATTATTCTCCCTTGTCACCCTCAAGACATATACTGCATTTCAATTGATTTTTCCCTAAATTAAACAGCTGCGTAGAAACATAGCCAGCAGCAACCCTGTTACCATTTGATAAAAACTACCCCAAAATTAAAACAAAAAATTTAGAATCTGATTACACTGCTGCTGAATAAACATATAGTTTTTTGTACATAACAATAGCTCAGGACCTGACTGTGTTCTCTGGGAACTAGCCTGACTCCACTCAGCTGTGCAATCAGTAGCTTCGCAATGCTCCCCACCCACCCCCATATCATTAAATTTATTGGTTAAACCATAGCACCTTATCCACACCCCCCCCCCATGTTGGTCAAAAACATATCAACTGGATCTTCACTACCCATACCTGCCAGTACAGCCAACCAATTAAAACCTAATAAATAACAAATTAATTACAAATCAGAAAACAATAGTCTTTTCCCCCCATCCTTCTCTTATCAACCCCACACACACCCAGTAGGGGCATCCCAATATTTTTTTGGGTAGTTTTGATTCTCCCATTTCATCTCTATACTCTTCTATGCAACTACTTTATACCTCCCATCTTGCATGTACATGTAATTCACCTAATAGGAACTTTACCCATCCTAAGCCAATTAACTACTAATGAATCATGTCCTACCTACACTCAAACCAAGTACTCCACAAAGACCTACATACACCTTGCCCACAGATGCAGCTCCCTAATCTGGCCATCCCTCTTCAGCATAGACCAAATCCTAGTAAAATAAACATACATTACTAACCTACACCAAATATAAAACTGCACATTGCAGTGCAAAACAAGTACAAAAACTTTTTCCATAACCTCAAAAACTCCATCACCTACTCCAGTAAACAAAGAGTGGAGATGTACACCCCAACCCTGATCCAACACTAGCCCCACCTAAAAAAATCTAACCCACCCAAACCCCCTGCATAAAAGCTTCCCTCCTCCGCAATGCTTTTAAATACAGCAAACCCCATTTTCTTCCTCCAACCTACAAATATATAATCGCAACGCCTGCTGCACCTGCTATAAGATTTCTGACCTTCACGCATGGCTTGAATTCCATCAACCCCACATCCTAGTTAGCACTGAAACCTGGTTATCACCTGAAATTAAAGCTGAAGAAATCATTCCTCCAGGTTACACTATCATCGAAAATCATTAACTGTCTTATTCCCCATTTTCTGCATGGTGTTGGGGTCATGTAAACTGTTGCCACTCTCCTGCATTCTTCAACACTTGTGCTTGACTGTCACAGGTCTTCTCTCAAACAATAAATCCACTAGTTTCCTCTTGCCCTCTTCCTGCCTGTCACAAATATTCTTCACCATATTGTCTTCTGCATTTCTACATGTGCCCAAACTACCGTAATCTGTTCTTTTTGACATTTTCTGCAATTGGAGTTGCTTTAGCTTCTGCTGTTCTGTCCTCATTTCTTCATCTGTCCCACAGTGTGCATCTTACCACTCATCTCAGGCACTTCATCTCAATCACCTCTAGCTTCCTCAACTGCTCTGCCTTTACTGCCCAGGTTTCCATACTATACATTAGTACTGACTGCACCACTGTTTTGTGCACTTACTTTTCAGCTACTTTGGCATTCTTCTGTGATATACTACACCTGACACGCTGTGCCGGTTGGTGGCAGTGCCTCTGATCCTAGCTTCGACCATCTCATTCAGACTTCCCTTCTCCTTACCCACCCTTCCTGTTTATTTGAAGTTGTTAACCTGTTCCAGTATTTTCCCTTCTATTTCATTTCTCAACTTCTGAACTCCACTATTTGCTGCCATTACAACTGTCTTTTCTGTACTCAGTTTCATCCCATGTGCCTTCAGTTTTGCATTCCATTCCCCTATCCTTTGCTGAAGTTCTTGTTCAGAGTCTGTCTGTAATGCAGTATTGTCTGCATACAGCAACTTTGTTGACCTGTCTACTCTGACCTGTTTACTAATGTAGTCCATCAACAGCATGAACAGCAGTGGGCTCATAGCTGAACACTGATGCACACCCACTCCTAGTCGCTATGTGAGAATGAACACTGCACTAATTCTACCAGCGTTTCTGAGACATCAAACTACTGCAGGACTGCCCAAATCAGCTTTCTTAGGATCTTGTCAGATGCCTTCTCTAAGTCTAGGAATGCCCAGTTGAACTCTTTCTTCTTCTCAACTATCTGTCTCATGGCAAACACTGGGTCAGTGGTGTTGCATCCTGGTCTGAATCCAAACTGCTCATTGCCCATCTTACATCCTACTACTCTGTGTATACCTTTATCAAACACCCTCTCCAGAACTTTCCTGCAATGTGACAGGCGTTTGATACCTCTATACTGTCCACAGTGTGGATGTCCCTTTTGCTCTTGTACACTGGCACTAGAATGCTCATTCTCCAGTCATCTGGGATCCACCTTTCTCTCCATGCTGCTATGAGTACCATCAGGAGCCATTTCTGCCCTATCTCACCCAGCATCTTTATCATATCACTGACCTCATCTCCCCTGCTGCTTACCCTGATTTCCTTTCCTTAGTGCTATTCTATGGTGGGCTCCTCTTCTTCTTTCATCATAGGCTGTATGTAAGGCAGTATAGCTTCTGGTGGGGGTTCATTTTTTAGAAACTGCTGGAAATACTCATTCCATTTGTCTTTGATTGTCCTGTAGACTGGTGAGCAGGTTGTTGCTGGCATCCCTTATGAAGGGTGTCTAACTATCTTCTTTATCTTTCTGTCTTTGCCTTGCAACCTAATATAGTTTATTTGTGCCATCTACTGACTTACTTTCAAGAAGCTGGCAGAGAGTCTTTGGGGTTTTGTTTTTTGCTATTTCAACACATTTCTTAGCTTCATTGTTAGCCAACCAGTACTCCTTCTTAGCCTGGTCCGTCTTTTATATCCCCCACTTTTTCCTGCATTTCTTCTTTTTTTTATAACTTCCTGGACTTCTGCATTATATCACCAGCTTCCTTACGTACCTCACTTCCATACCTGGTTTGGCCGCATACCTGTTCTGTAGCCCTCACATATGCTGCTCTGAGTCACTGCCATTCTTCTTCACCTCCATCTATTTCCTTTTCTTCTTGAGGTGCTAGACCCCTGAGCAATTCCTTGAACTGTTGGGCTTTCTCTCCAGTCAACTTCCAGGTCTTCAGCCTGGTATCTGTTGAACTTAGAGCCTTCTCTGACTGGCTTGCAGTAAATTGTGGCAACCAGTGGTTTATGCTGGGAACTGAGTCACTGGGGATGACATTGCAAATGCTGATTTTACCCCAGTGCCCTTTCCTTACTAGGAGGAAGTCTACTTGAGTTGCATGTGTAGGCCACTCATGTATGTAATCTTGTGACTCTCTCTTTCTGAATCAAGTGCTGGCTACAATCAAGCCATTTTCCAGACAGAAGTCTAAAATCGCTTCTCCTTCTTTATTCCTGCTGCTCCACCCATGTAGACCTAGGAAGTTCTCATATCCTGTTCTGTCTCGATATGTGCATTCAATTCACCCATTATTACCACCAATTCATGTTGTCCTGCTTTATCTAGTAGGTCCTACAACTGCTGTCTGAATGTAATCTTTGCTTCAATATCATAACCCTGCTGTGAGGCATAGGCTGAGATTATAAGTGCGGTCTTATTAGGTTAGAGTCTGATTGCCATGAGTTTGTCACTAATTCTGATGACATCACTCACTATCTACTGAAGCTTCTCCCTCACCACAATTCCCACACTATTTCTAGTCTGTCCCTCTCCTGAGTAGTAGACTGTGCATCCCCAGCCAAGTATCTTTGCTGCATTGCCCTTCCATCTTGTCTCCTGGACACATAGGATGTCCAACCTCCCCCTTATTATGTTATCCACTTCAAGCTGCTTCCTGTCAGTGAACCTACATTGAGTATAGCAATTATTCGTTCATTTTTACCAGGTTGATTAGTTTTACATCCAGCTTTCATTCATCAGAGCTATCCCAGGTTACCCATGCTAGGCAACTGAACACTGGATGGCCAGTAGCTTACTGACCCAAGGCTGCAGGACTTTTTGGTCGGGATACACTACTCAACAGGGTCATATCCACCCCTCCCACCATAATTATGGGTGCCTGGCATAGGTTGGAGTAGGTCGAGTCTTCAACCCACTTATCACCGGCAAATACCCATGCCCATTTGGTGACATTATTCAACATGACCAAATCACCTATTTTACACCATTGGGTGGCTAGCCTTGCCACAGTGTGCAATTTGTGATCCATGTTTGACTATCATGAGGATACTATGGACAACAATAGATGCCAAAATTGGTTAGTTTATACAATTCTACCCCATAGGGCACTATGTAGACTCTGTGCTGTGCCCACAGCTCCATTCCTTGATGAGTCTGAGATGGAAACACTCAGTGTGTTTTTTGGAGGAAGGAGTAACCCCACAGAGACACAGGGAGCACAGGCAAACTCCAAACAGTCATTGGACGGAGGTCAAGATCGAACATTGAAACATTGTGCATGGGAGATGAAGATCTTAATCATTAGGCCACGTGATCCCTTCCTCCAGGTTACACCATTATTATTAAAGACCAATAGGTAAATGGGCTGGGGGAGTGGCCATAATCTTTCGAGCCACCTTACAAATCCATACTCACCTCCAACTATAACACAATACCATCATCTTCAACCCCCTTTCTCATTTTCGATATGGGGTAGGGTATTTTGTTAACAGTCGCCATCTCTCTCAATTCGATGCCACACTCCTGTCTTCTTCGACACTCATGCCTGACTGTTACAGATCTTCTGTGAAACAATCCATCCAGCTCTTTGCTGCATGTCCTCGTTTCCTATTTCCTGCTTCCTTCCCATCTGTCCCAAATCTTCTTTACCAGATTATTTTCTGCTTTTCTGCATGAGTCAGAACCACTGTAATCTGTTCTCTTTGATCTTTACTGCAACTGGAGCTACTTTGGCTTCTGCTCTTGTCCTCATTTCTTCATCTGTCCCACAATGTGCATCCTACCACCCTTCTCAGGCACTCCATTTCCACTGCCTGTTGCTTCCTCATCTGCTCTGTCTTTACTGCCCAGGTTTCTGTACCATACTTTAGTACTGGTCACACCACTGTCTTGTACACCTTATTTTTCAGCTTCTTTGGCATTCTTCTGTCATTTACTACACCTGAGACTCTATACCAGTTGGCTGCTCCAATCTGATTCTAGCTTTAACCTCTTCAATCAGACTTACCTTCTCCTCAACCACCCCTCCCACATATTTGAAGCTATTAATCTGTTCTACTGTCTTCCATTCTATCTCAATTCTCAGCTTCGTCTGATTTCCCCAATTTGCTGCTATTAGCACTGTCTTATCTGTGCTTAGTTTTGTGACATCCCTCTTCTGGGCCAGTGATCAAGGAGCCTCAATCCTTACCACTGACACCAGTGGGGAACGTTCACAGTGAGAAAAATAGACACACACACACACACACACACACACACACACACACACACACACACACACACACACACACACACACAGTATTTTCAGATTTAGCCCTCTGCACCAAGGACAATTTCCTTTAAGAGCACACAGAGAATGCACACTCCAGTCCTGGGGCTGGGCTTCCTCTGCAGGCCCCAAATAAGATTCCCCACTGACCACTATAGAGCTGAGCCCATAGCCAGGTGTTCCAAGCCAAGTCCTACAAGATCCTCTGTGTGAAATCAGTGCTCTAAGTGTGCCTGTTCAAAGTAGCTGTCACACACACTGTCTTTGAGATTTGATTTACACACACACACACACACTCACACACCTGGGAAAGGCTGGCACAGCTTACCCACTCTGCCACCTCCATCCAGGCTATAAGATAGAGTTGCTGCCACCAGAACACCTGACGCCAGCTAATTTAAGGCTCTTACCAGGGAGGGTACCCAATTAAACTTATTAAAATGAATACCTATACAAATGGTAGTGTTTAACCAAGCAGCAAGACTTTCAAGAATGTGGAGCCACAGTGCCTCTAAGTAAATGCAAGTGCTCTCAAAAGTTAAATATTTTCTTAGACAGGCCACAATGAAAGGTTTAGATATATTTAGTAATAAATAATAAAAAATGAACATACTGAATATCTATTTACAATAAATACCAGCATTTCAATCACAGGAAATATAAAAAAACACAGATGGAAAGACTCAGACAGACACAGAAAAAAAACAACATTTAGCTAATCTTACTATATTTTTAACTGACTGAAAAATTACTGTTCCTAGTTACTTACTAAAGCAAGGCAAGATGAAAGTGGATGAGTGTCTTGTCAGGTCCAAAAATGGAATGCACACCTCATATCTCTCATTGTATTCAAATACAAATTCAGTGCAGGCTACAGAATGACATCACATCTGGTCACATGACTCTGTGGTTCCCACACTACCCTCTTCCTAGAAACTGAGCCAGGATCTGGCATTGATGTGTCACAATACACACATAGAACTTTAGCTAAGGTTTATAACAGAATCTGGAAAAACAATTCCAACACTTCCACTGATCTTGCAGAAATTAACAAGCCATTCACTGGCATCCCAGGCAGTAATTAGTTTATCACTAAGGATAACAGAGCAGGATTCTAGCCCAAGCTTTTTACAGACATTGCATCCCTGGCTGTATTCAGACCTGCGAGATAAAATCTTTATGGCCTAAACCAAGTAATTTAATTTCAGACTATTTCTCTTAAGCTTAGCTGGGTTGAGTTTAACTCCTTCCCTTCCAGTATCCTCTGTTAAAAATATATACATTTCATCAGTTGCAACAATATGGTCTGACATACATGTATATTTCTTTTCTGTCCAGCAGGACCCACAATTGATAAATGTTTAACACAAGCAACTTTACAAATACATTTTTAACACAAGCATCTGTACAAATCAGTTTGATATTCAAATGACATATAATTCTTTACAAAACTCCAACTAGCTATGCTGGGATATGTTACACATGCACTGGACTACTCTCCCTGGTACAGCTGGCACTACCTTACATCATCACACATCTCCCCCTTTGAAGTCTCAGGCTAGTTTTTCAAGTGACTCTGGAGGAACATTGCTTGATAAAAATAAGCCTGTCAAGGAACACATTAACCCATATCCTGTCTGAAGAGCCCATCTGCATTGGCATTGCTGACCCCACTACAGTGATTCACTGTCATGTCATATGCCTGCAACTCTAGGGTCCACCTTAATAACTTAGTATTTTTTCTGGCTGGCTCGATGTAGCCATGTTAAGGATTGTTGTCTGTAACCACAATGAATTTCCTTCCATACTGATAGGGCTGAAGTTTTCACAGTGCCCATACTATGGCTAGACATTCTTTTTCTACAGCTGCATAACATTCTTCCCTGGGCTGGAGCCTGTGGCTGAGTTATACAACAGGGTGTTCTTCTCCCTCTGAAGAAACCTGGCTGAGTACAGCACCCACCCCATGGTTTGAAGCATCTACCTGCACAACAAATTATTTGGTGTAATCTGCACTGGCTAGCACAGGGGGTCCTCCAAAATCCCCTTTAAGCTTTTGGAATGCCTGCTTACAGGCTGGGGTCCATACAACCTTATCTGGCCTGTTTTTCCTCATGAGTCTGTGAGGGGAGCACTATTCTACTATAATTGGGAACAAACTTTCTATAGTACCCAACTGTCCCAAGAATGCCTTCACCTGCTTTTTGGTAACGGCAGATTAAGCCTGAATAGATTCAACTTTGGCAGGTTCTGGCCTGATCTTACCACTCCCTACTCTATGTCCCAGGTAGGAGACCTCTGCCATACCCACCTGACACTTACTGGGCTTAATGGTCATAGGTTCATAGGTAGGTACTAGGCTATCTGCCTGAAGGCATTTATAAGCCTAGCCAGAATGTGTTGGCTTTCGCCGCTCCCTTAGATTAGTTCCCGGTGCCTCTGTCCAGCAGAGCCACTGAAGTGATCCCTGGGGTAAACTTTCTGTTTCCCATCCACTCATTAAGGTTTCTCTTGAAGAGTGTTAGCAAGAAGCTCTGCCTAATGTAGATTGGAATCTTGTTCCAAAGCATGGGAAGTCTCTGGGACAGGAATCTAACCCTCCAGCATGTCCTATTTATTGTTGTAGTGAGATTTAGATCCATAGACCGTGTGGCTCAAGGGGATACAAGTGGATCAACCCTGCCCTTTGCTGTCTGCCCAGGACCTCCCTGAGATGCTGAAGGTACTCATGCCAGGTATGAATGTAGATGGCAATATCAACTAGGTATGCAAGGGCATAATCTCCTGCTCCTGCTAGGATACAATCTACCAGCCTCTGGAAGGTCTCTGGGGCATTTTTCATCCCAAAGGGCATCTGTGAACTCATATAATTCTAAAAGAGTGACAATGGCTGACCCCTTTCTAGTGGTGGGAGTCAAGGTCACCTGCCAGTAGTCCTTGGTCAGATCAGTAGTGGCCAGATACTTAGTACCACCCAGCTGCTCCAAGGCTTCATCTGAGTTAAGCTTGGGATAAGCAGCTGACTCTGTGTGACTGTTTAGTTTTCTGTAGTCCACACAGAACCTGGTGCTGCCATCCTTCTTTAGTACCAGCACCACTGGGGAGGCCCAGGGACAGCAGGACTGGATTACTCCCAGTTACAACATTTCCTGTAATCCTCACTCAGAGTCTGTCTGACTCACTCAAGCACCCTCGGAGGGGCCTGCTTGATAGGGTTTGGAGTCCTGTATCCAGAGGGTGTTGCACCAGGTGAGTGCACCCAGGTTTCCCAGTGAACATGTCCCCAAATTCCTGTAACACTGCTCGGATTTCTCGAACCTGTGTAGGGGATAGCCATTGGGACATTGCTGCCCCTTCCACTGAGGTGTCAGTTCAAGCCTCACTGAGGAGATCAGTCACCAGATCCCCCTCAGACTCCTCCTACCACCCACTGCAAATATGCAGCACAAGGGCCTCCCTGTCATGGTAAGGTTTCATCATGTTAACATGGTATAGTTTGTTTTCCTGTCTTCTGCCTAGCAGTTCTACCATATAGTTAACATCACTGACCTTCCTTACCACCTTGAAGGGTCCATCCCAAGTTGCCTGCAGCTTGCCGTGTCTGACAGGAATGAGAACCATAACCTGTTGCCCTATAGCATACTCTCTAGCTTGAGCATTCCTGTCATACCAAACCTTTTTGAGCTGTTAGGCTCCTGCCAGGTTCTCCTGGGCCCCGAGCCTTGTCCTCAGGTTTAGGACATATGCCACAACAGACTCTTTGTGGGATTCACATTTACCCTCCCACTCATTGTGAATCAAATCTAGAGGTCCCCTCACCCTATGCCCATACAGCAACTCAAAGGGTGAAAAACCTGTGGATTCCTGGGGAACCTGTCTGTAAGCAAACAATAGGCAAGGAAAATATTTGTCCAACTCCCTCTTGAACTGGTCTGCAAATACCTGCAAATACCTATAGCACAGACTTGAGTGTAGAGTTTAACCTCTCAACAGGACCATTAGTCTGGGGATGGTAGGGAGTAGTCTTTAGGTGCTTCACCTCACAGTGCTTCCACAGACAAGCCAGCAGGTCTGACATAAAATTGGCACCTCTGTCAGTCAGTATTTCTTTTGGAAAACCTACCCTGCTGAAAATTTCTAACAAGGCATTTGCCACCCTTTCTGCCTCAATGGAGGACAGCGCCACTGCCTCAGGGTATCTGGTAGCATAATCTACTGCCACTAGAATATACCTTTTCCCTGTGGAGCTTGGGGTACTCAAAGGCCCCGCAATATCCATAGCTACCCTCTGAAATAGCTCCTGAATCACAGAAAAGGCATCAAAGGAGCTTTCACCTTGTCTCCTGCCTTGCCTAACTTTTGGCACTGCTCACAGGTCCTGCAGTACCCTGTTACATCTTTGGAAATCCCAGGCCAATAAAGGTTCTGCATAATATGTCTCTTTGTACATTTTGTGTCCATATGACCTGCAAGTGAAGTGCTGATGACCTACAGGAATTCATATATTTCTTGCATGAAACACAGAAGGAAAGAACAATAGTGGCTGGGGACTTAAATTTACCAGAGGAGACTGGAATAATATTAACTCAACAACATTAATAAGGAAATTATTTACAGCGTATGTTCAGGAACAACAATTGCTTCTGATTGTTAAAAAAAAAAAAACTACCAGGGAATCCAACATACTAGACATTGTTTGTCTTCCTAAAGAAATTATTGTTACTTCATGTAAAGTTTTACCACAGTTGATGTGCAGTGATCATGGGGTTATAAAGGTTAATTTGTTGCTAGATAATTCTGCCAAACTGAAATCTAAACAAATGCACAGAAGATTAATTGCAGATTAAACAGAAGCAAAACAGTCACTATGTAAAATGAATTGGAGTGATGCGTTCAGTGGAAAAACTGCAAAGGAATGTGAAATGTTTTAAAAGAGAAATGGTGAGTGCAAAAAATCGAACAAAAATTTTTAACATCAGGATCTAGGTATACACCATTGTGTATATATTTTCATAAGCATAAAGGTGAGAAACAAAAAAAAATTAAGATATAGACAACAGGTCAAACTCCTACCTTGAAAACTGAAATAAACAAGATGGACAAACAAATTAAGCCTAGTGTAAGACAACATTAAGAAAAATTTGTAGAAAATTTATATAAAGATATTGAGCATAATAGGAAACCATTTTACAGATACATAACATGTGGAAGGAGTCAAAACATACAAACTGTGTGAAGATTATAGATATATTTACAAAATCTAATGCAAAACAGCTTAGATACACAAAGTGGGTAGTAAGTTGTACTAGTGACATCCAGGTAACCTCAGATACTGGAATCAAATTATGTTATGATGAAAAAGAACTATGCAAACTAGATCCAAACAAAGCACAAGGAGGAGACGGAATTAGTATTAATAACCTGGGAACACTTCAGCAAGAGCTCACTGTACCATTATATCTCTTATTTACTAAGTCATATAAATATGGGGAGATTCCTCAGGACTGGAGTCGTGCACTTATTAAGCCTGTCTTTAAGGGAAATGGGAGTAGGACAAACCCAGAGTCATACAGACCCTTAAGTCTACTTTCATGTTATGGAAAAATAATGGAGAAGGTAATATTGGATAAGTTATTGTCAGAACTGGAAAGGATGGGGCTTGAAACCATATATCAGCATGCATTTTTTTGAAAATAGATCTATTACTACCTGTAACATGATGTTCTATAGCAATATAATAATAGCTATGAATGAAAAACTGTGCTGTGATGTAATTTATATAGATTCAACTCCAGCACTTTACAGGGTTATACACAAAGCACTGATCAATAAATTAGAACAACTAGGTATTGATGTACTCTTGATAAGATGGATAGCTGCATGGCTTACAAATAAGGCATGGCAACTATCATACAACAATTGGAGAGGTGAAATTCTTGATTACAGACTCTGTCCTAGGCTGTTATTTGTTTAGATTGTATCTTTCAGACTTATCTTTTTCATCTGAGGTGTTCTATAGTCTTAAGCCAATGACTTGAAATTGGGTAAACTTTGACCATTTGGGCACAGGAGAATAATATGCTGATAAATACATCAAAAACTAAGTTTATGAGATTTTGGAGACATAAATTGAAAGGTGAATATGTAATACAGCACATAGTGATTGAAACGGTAAATTCATTTAAGGGCCTGGATATGTGGGTAGATCCAACTTTGATTTTTTCTAATCATATCAACCAATTGATTAATAATAGTTATAGAACTATAGGTTGTATAAAAAGACGTATAACATCTAGGAAATTAAAAATGATGAAGTCATTGTTTGTTGGTTACATTAGACCCAAACTTGAGTATGGAATAACAATATGGAAACCGTATAAGAAAACAAGCATGAGTAAACTGAAAGAGTACAGCATAAATATACCAGGGGCATCCATGGATGTGAAAATTAAGTAATTATGAAAGACTAAAACATCTGAGCTTGTACAGTGTCTCACATTGCTATTTAAGAGGAGATCTGATTCAGGTACATAGGGTATTTAGACAGAAATACCTCTAGGAATGTTTGGGGTTATCACAAAGTACTAGAGAATCATCAGACAACCAATGTCAAAAATTCTTTAGGAATGAGAAGTGTGCTAATTGGTTCTCTGAGAGAACAGCTGATTCATGGAACAGTCTACATAGTTACATTAAAGCAAGCACTAGTGTAGATATTTTTAAGAACAGTCTGGACACTTATTATGAGAACAAGTGTTTTGGTATACTGGCAGACTAGAAGGGCATTAATGCCAGTGCTTGATATGTTTGTATGTATGTATTGTATGACTGAACAGGTTTCAGAATGTCTGGGTATGTGGATATGACCGTATGCTATCTGCATCTATATTACATAATCAAACTTTTAAAAGTTTGAACGTCATATGGTCGACACCATATGATCGACCTTTAAAAGTTCAAAAATGTAATAAAAAAAATAAACCAAAGTGAAAACCTACCTGAATGGTTTAAGAGGGGGGGGGGCAAGCCCCCCTGCACCCCCTACATGGGGGGCTGTACCCCCCACCCCACCCCCACTCTTTAAATATACCAACTCTGAGATTGCACTATAGTGCAGAAAAGGGAAATCTTCCCACTCCACACTGTACGGACATCTCTGTTGAAATGTTTGAACTTTTAAAAGTTCAATCATATGGTGTCGACCATATGACGTTTGAACTTTTAAGAGTTTGACAACGTGATATAGACCCATGTTATCTTACTAGTTTGCCTTACCCAGTCTATGTTTTTGATAATTGATACTAGAGTGAATGTTCAGACTAGTTCTGGAGCTACAAATGAAATGTACATTGCATTATTTTTTTTAAACTCAAATATTTCCTCTTGGCGATTGGTGTGATACTATATACTTTTTCTCCAGCTCGCATGTTTGATTTTCTTCATTTCCTTAGCCTAGTAAACAAGCCTTCCTTCTTGATTTGAAATGAAATATCACAACTGTTTTATGTATTACAGTAGAATTAATCCCTTGAGCAATTCCCCTGAGATTTGTTCCAGCCAGGTGGACAAGTCTTATAATCATATGTATGGACCCGTGCCTGCTGTACTGGAACACTGTATTTGATAGATAGATCGATAAAAAAGAACCACAGAATCATGGGACTCTAAGTTAGCCATGACTTAATTTCCATAGCACTTTATAGGTTAGAAATGGAAGTTAAGTGAGTGAGGTAGCATCAGTCAAATCTTCCCACTAACAGATCATAAGAACAGTTGTTTTCCACAGGCCATCAAGTTCATAAATGGTTAATTTGGCTTATTAGGTTGGGGTATTCTTTTTCCCAAGCCTCTGAGGATTCTGCAAAATGATTTACATATTGTTAATACTTGTTTCTTTCAAAGTTTATTTCAGTATTTCTTGCACTGAGTTGCACTTTGCACCTTCTATGTATGTGTATATTTACTTTTTTGTCTTGTTCTTAGTAGCTGCATGTATGTTATTTGTCTTGTTCTTAATATTTGTATGTATGTCGTTTATGTAATTTATACTTGGAGAGTCACTGAAACTGGAGTCAAATTCCTTGTACGCGTGCATACTTGGCCAATAAATGTGATTCTGATTCTGATCATCCTACTACAAAAGTGAACTCCATTGATGATGTAAGAAGACCTACTTTATTAATGGTGATCTGAGCACTGCATTCAGGTATGTTTCTTGCACATATACAGAGTAGCGTCTGGAATAAGTGTTAGAACCAAGACAGGCTACACTCTGTGTCACAACAGCGGCCTGCGCTTGCTGTTCTGTGTTTCTTGATAAAGACTTGTAAGAATGAATATTAAACTTCAGGTCCTTCTAAGTTCGGAATTTCAACAGTTTCTTGTTTCTTAAGGGATCTAACATTCAATATGTCATTCTATGTTTGTGCTGTTTTTGGACATAGTGGGCATAAATAGGAAAAGCTCATCTGTGACTACACAGGATTATAATGCAAGATATCAGCTAAGGATTGAAGGCTGGGGTAGATACCAGTGTAAGGCTTATTCAGGAAAGTAGTTGCATCTTTGGACCTATTTTAAACTGTTTTATCAGAATAGCTGAATGGAAAGCAAATTCTGTCCAATCAGAAGGTTCAACACATTATCCCTTTCATAGTTACACATAAAATATAAGAAATGATGATAAGTTCCACACTAAATGGAAATCATTTTGTGACTTAATATATATCTAGAACAGTCAATCATTATTTCTTTCTTTTTTTTTTAGAGACCTTTATGACTTCACAAAGTTTCGCCAGGAGGCAATCAATGCATACATGAAATACAAGCAAAGCATGCATCCCTGCACTGCTCTTTTAGTGGGAAGAGACTTGCATTTGCTACAAGAAGAATTAACTGCTGCTTTCTAGCTCACCATGTTGGAAGTCTACTTTCAGCAGGCAATAGTTCACATTTAGATTTTAGATTGGAATACACATTACTCAAAACCAAATATGGATATAACTGAAAACAATTTGAAGAAAAAAAGTAGATTTTATATTGCATTTGACTGGAATTCTTTTAAATACTGGAATATTTCTGACAGAAAAATAAATTCTAATGTTTAGTCATACTATTGTTTTAGATGCTCAGAATTTTATTGGAGTTTCAACTTAATGCAGTTGAATTACTTTCAACATTAGGTTAAGTAAATGTCTTCTGAATATTATATCCTGTGTTTCTTTTTCCTAAAGGCTTATAATCAGAACTGATGTCTGATGTAAAACTGCATGTACATTCATTGTCTTGTTTCATAATACAAAATATGCTATACCATAACTGATCAGACTTTAAGACTATGTCACCCATATGAGATATACTTGTTTGATTTGTTTTCTTCTCTGCACCTGTCAGTCATCGAGCCACCATTGTCACAAGTATCACCCATTCATTTCCCTTTATGGGGCATAAAGATGGCCACAATGTGGCCGTCATCTAGGCAACCATCATAGTTTTTTTTTGAAACCCCATTATTCCTCTGTGCCTGCCTGCAATGTCCCATGGGATGAGTATTACAGCGAGATGGCATGAGGGCTTGTTTTCCACTTCCAGAACTGATGCTATTTCCATAACACCACCTCTCCCCTTGTAGGTAAGTGCTACCAGCATTTCCAGTTTTCATCAGAGACTATAGGCACATGCCCCTACCTCTCACACGCGAGAGAGAGAGAGATAGAGAGATGAGTGGGCTCCACCTCCTTATTCCTCTTTCTCCCCCAGACTCTTCTTTATCATCCAGATTACTTAACTGAACCCAGCCCAGATGATCTGGACCTTCCTTGGGAAAGCTGCCATAGATGTCACATTACGTAAGTAGAAAGCAGAACACTGTGCATATTTTTCATATTTAATAGCATGCAAAGTAGTTTACAAGCCAAGAGCATTGCAAATGTTTCTCAGTGAAATCATTCAAGTTTGTAGACCTCAGGATAATCACAGGCTCATAGTATTGTCTTTATATCTGCTTCTTATGCTGATCACAGTATCAGACAACATCACTACATTTACAAGTGAATGTACAATTATCAATAAAGATTTACAGATTTAACAAAAAGAAATGTGAAAAAGCATTATAAACAAAGGACAAGTACACCACACAAACTCCCAAATGTGGGCAGCTGTGCCGCAATACCCCCACTTATATATTTCTAGTATGAGGATGCACCACCACTGAGAATGGTAATGCCTAATTAGATTCAATCCATATTCACAATTCTATTTATAGTTATGAATGTAGTAATGTTTTGTACTTCAGGTAAGTCAAAATGAGCCCTTATATCTTGTTTCACACATACTTTTTAGGAATGATTGTTTTCTAACACATAAAGATTTAAAAATGATTACCTGTGACTTGCCTTGTTATGTTAAATGCTAAAGAGTCGGGGGGCTAAAATAGAACCTTGAGGGACTCTAGTAGATACTGGTAGGAAAGTAGTGAGTCCCCCCCCCCATTTTATAGCCTGATGTCTATTTGATAAATAACTGGAAATCATAATAGTGAAGAGTGATGAAGACCAAGGGAAGAAAACTGTGATAATAATTCTTGATGTGACATGGTGTCAGCTTAGATATATTTAGGAAAAGGAAAGACACCAGGTTACCTATTTTTTTGGAAATTTATAGTATTAGTGAAACTGGGGAGTGCTGTTGTTGTACTGTGATGCGGGCAGAAGCAATTCCTGGATTTCGGACAGGAGTTTGTTATCTGTTGGATGTTTGAGAACTTGCAGTGTATACACCTTTCTACAACTTTACTGTGGCTGATGAGGATGGCTACAACTCTATAGCTGGACAGAGCTGGGCATCATTCTCCTTTATGGACAGGGATGATGAAAGACCTTTTCCAGAGAGCTGGAACATATTTTTTTTTCTGATGGAGAGGTTAATCAAGATGGAGATGGTGTAGGCTAAGGCAGAAGCACCAAGTTTAAGATATTCAGGGGGGGTACATTGTCTACAGCTTTGGTCACAGCTTTTAGTCTGAGTAGGTGTGTCTTACCTGCAGTGATTGGTATAGGTAGAAAGGTGAAATGATCTGAGAGATGTTAAGACTGACTCATAGACGGTGAAGACTGAGAGCTCGTATTCACCAAGGAAAGAACTGTTTGCAAGAAGTGGATGTTAGACTGTGTGGCTGTATTATGTTTTGCATTAGCTGAGGTAGCAGCGGGTGTAGTAGTACATCCTGGATTGAGTAGTTTGTTAATTTAGGCCCAGAAAAGTTTGGGGTTATTCTGATGTTTATACAGGAGATTAGACTGGTAAAATTTTTTATAAGCACTAAACTGCTGATGTTTAGTGATATTTTGTAGATGTCTAAAAATCTGGAGGTTGGAGTGTGCTTTGTTTTTGGATCAGGTTTTCTAGGCTCTTTCTCTCTGTAACATGAGACATTTAGTTTCCCTTCTGAGCTATGGGGCTGGGTTTGATTTTATTCTTTTAATTTTTACTGGGACTATTTATTTATTTATTGACATTTGTTGACCAGGAAAGTCCGACTGGGTCAGAAACCCATTTTCAGCAGAGGCCTGAGGAGAAAAGCTCCACACAAAATACAGACATTTTGACAATTAACAGTTGTGTGTACATATTACATGCTATTACAGAAAATTACATTTTAACTTTAATACATTATTGCATACAGTTACAGAGATAACACAGCTTAATAATTAAAAAGAGTAGCAGTTTACAGTCAAGTCTATCTAGGATATGAGGTAGGATTATATTTGTAAGAAGGTGAATTAAGTCACAGGTATAGTTTGTGGTTAGGTTTGCAGGATTTAGAGAGGGATTTGTAGGATTTAGAGAGATAAAGGCTTAAGTGTAGGATTACTAAAACAGAGGGAGTGTGATGGTTAAGAATAGTAGTGTAGAGAGAGAAATGTTAAAAGGGTAGGGATATGAGTACAAGTATACATCGTTTGAGATGTAGAATGCGGAAGGGAGGATAAATAAGAAGACACTAGCTAATGAGTTTTGGTAAGAGAGTCGAGGATACTAGGAGATAAGTTAAGGGGGAGAGAATGAGAGATGCAGGGAGGTGAGGACGTGGCTGGAAGGAGGTGAATAGGCAGTATGAATTATATAGTTAAGAGATGAGAGTACAGTATGTTAGTTTTTTGGAAGAGGAACAAGGACAAGTGTGAGTGTTAACCAACTGATTTTTTTTAGAGTGAGTTTGAAGGTCTTAAAGGAGTCTCAGATAATAATATTTGAGGGCAGGGTATTCCATAGTTTTGCAATAGCAAAGGAGTTTAGTTTGTTTAAAATGTTAAGGAATACTGTTGATTTTAGTTACTGCATCATCTAGCGGGACTGTCTTCACTCTATTTCAGTTGCATTGTGATAGGCTATTGAGAAAAGTTTACTCCTTAAATAGACATAGATTACTTACTTGACTATATATAATTTTTTTTCTTGATACAGATGTTTTGTCTGGTTCTGTAGGTTGGTATATGGTTACCTAGTGCATTTGCTAAGCATTCAGATATGCTTATTTTTTTGGGGGGGAGACTTTGCAATGAATATCCAATCTAAGGTGGACTACCTGCCAGTTCTTTTATGGATCTAGGTAAGGGAAGTGATAAGTTGGTTGAAACCATATAGATTTATAGAGCTGGATGGAGAAGAGGAGTTTATTTATTTATTTTATTTTACATTTGTTGACTGGGTTTGCCCGACTAAGCTAGTAGCCCTTTTTCAGTGGAGGACCGCGTTTACCAGTAGTCAGTGTTCAGGAATGAGGGTTTCCTGAGGAATATTATGTGATATCAAATACTGGATTTTTTCTACTACAATAATGTTGTCTCCTGGTGGTATGTCTAAGGCTATGATATAGATGGATTTATGTGCATTTATTTTAAGTTTGGATATAATAACTTCTGCTCAACTCCAGTTTTGTATATTATGACGGTATAGACATAGGTCAAGGCTGTTCCATCAAAAATGGATTCATCTATGGTGAGCTCCTCCTCTTCTTTCACATTAAGCGGTGTCTGGGGCAGTATGGTTGCCATGGGATTTTCTTCATTTAGAAGCTGCTGGAAGTGCTCCTTCCATCTGACTTTGATGCCTTGTGAAGTGGTGGGCAGGTTGTTGCTGACATCCCTTATAAAAGGTATTTGATGATGACATTCTTTATCTTTCTGTCTTTGCCTTGGAACCTGATAGAATTTCTTTGGAATATCTGCTGAGTCACTTTGCAGAAGCTGATAAGAGTGCATCTGATGCCTTGTTCTTTGCTAGTGCCATTTCTCGCTTAGTCTCTTTGTTAATCAACCAGTATTCTTTCTGAGAGGGGTTCATCTTTTCTTTCTCCCACTTTTTCCTGCACTCCTCCTTTCTTCTGATGACTTCCTGGACTTCTGCATTCAACCAGGAGCATTTCTTATGTACCTTATTTCCACACCTGGCTCGGCTGCATACCTGTTATGTAGTCCTTACACATGCTGTTTTGAGATGCTGACATTTTCCTTCAACTCCACGTATTATCTCCTCTTCATGAGGTGCTACAGCCCTGAGTATTTCCTTACACTCCTGTGCTTTCTCTCCAGTAAATTCCCAGATCTTCAGTCTAGTTTCTATTGACCTTAGTGACTTCTATAACAACTGCTTGCAGTGTATTGTGGCTACCAGTGGCTTATGCTGTGGGCCTACTGTTTCACTAGGGATGACTTTGTAATCATTGATTCTACCCGGCACTTTCTGTACTAGGAGTAAGTCTACCTGAAGTGCATGTTGGCCACTGTTATATGTGATCTTGTGACTGTTTCTCCTGCTGAATCATGTTTTGTCCACCATCAAGCTATTTGCCATACAGAAGTCTAGAATGTCCTCTCCTTTATTCCTCTTGACCCTCCCATGTGGACTTATGCAGTCCTCATATCATGTTCTTTCTCTCCCAATGTGTGTATTCATGTCTGCCATTATCAATACCAACTCATGTTGTCCTGCTTTATCTAGTAGTTCCTGCAACTGCTGCCTGAATGCTCTCTTTTCCTTGCTAACATAACTGTGTTGTTCTGTGGGGCATAGCTTAAGATTATAAATACTGCACTATCCTTAACTGGAGTGTGATTGCCATGAGTCTACCACTAATTCTGATGACATCCCTCACTGTCTTCTGAAGCCTTTCCCTCATCACAATTCCCACACTATTTTTGCCTGTTTTCTCCCTGAGTACTAGACCCTGGATCCCAAGCCAAGTGACTCTGCAGTACAGCCCTTCCATCTTGTCTCCTGGATACAGGGGATGTCCATCCTCCTCCTTACCATAATGTTATCCACTTCCAAGTTACATCCTGTCAGAGAACATATACTGAGTGCAGCTGTCCTTAGTTTATGCATTGCAGGTTAATTGGTTTACGTTCAACTTTAGCTCAACAGAGCTATTCCAGGTAATCCAAGCTGGGCAACCGGACACAAGTAGCTTATCAACCCAGAGCTTATGGGGGGACACCCTGGCTGGTAGTGGACATGGACCCCTCCCACTGTTAGCATACATCCTAGTGTAGGTCAGTGTAGGCCAGTCCTCAACCCATTTATGAATGGCAGACACCCATGTCTATTTTTGGCAACAATTAGTCAATGGACCAAATCACCTAGAGCCAATTTTTGCACCATACAATGAGTAGCCCTGACACAGCGTACACTCTGTGATCCATTTTCCCTTATCAAGAGTATCTGTGCACCACAGTTGATGCCATTTGGTTGATGACAGTTAGTTAATACAACTCTTCCCCGATAGGCACCATCCAGAGTCTGTGCTGCTACCCACAACTCCATTCATGGGTGAGTTTGAAGTTGAAACTCCCACTGTGTTTTTGGGAGGTGGGAAAAACTTGACAGAGACGTGGAGAACATGTAAACTCCACACAGGCATTGGACAAAGGTCAGGATCCATTCTTGTACCTTGTGCATGGCAGATGAAGACCTTAACCATTTTGGCAACTGTATTCTCAGAGTATCACATGACATATGCATGTATTAGAAAGTAATGGAAAAACAGAAGTGAAAGTAAAAATGATAATTAAGGGGTATGCAGCAATGCTGACTGTTTAACATTATACTAACTAAATCATTACAGAATGCTGACAAAAGTTTTAAAAAGAACTTATGGGTAGTTTGGTCCCTAGAATGACAAAGACAAAGGATATGCAGGTTAGCGGCACTCTATGAAAAATACATCACTGCAGTAATCTCCTACTACTTCCACAAGAAACAAAATAATTGACTGATATATATATATATATATATATATATATATATATATATATATATATATATATATAATATATCTGTCTATAGATTCATAGATTGTTACTATTCTAGTAACCTATGAGGCCTTCCTAAGCCTAGCCAAGTTTTCCTGAAAGAATAATGACGTCCTGTATCCAAACAGGACATTGAGAACCAGACATTTATAAGCTGGCTTCTGACATGGACTAGCTCATTTATCCATTTGCTGGCCTTTTATTTTTATTTTGGACTTTCCACCCTTGTGACACTTCATACGTATTACCTTTTCAACATTTCCCACTAATTTTTTTCCATACATATTTCTGTATATAGACTCGACAAGAGAGATGCCAGCATTTCTGCAGTTAAATTAAAGTTTACTATCAAAAGCTTGCTGTGTGTTATGTGTGATCACACAATCTTGGGAAGGGATATGCCCTTCTCCGAACAGTAAGGGAAGGTGGGGGGGGGGCTTACTCATAGAAAACCTTTTTTTTAATCATTAGTTTGGTTTTGCAATTATTGACATTAATCATTTGCTACACAAGCATCAGTGAGTTTATATTAACTATATGAAGGTAATGTGTGTATGTGTGTGTGTTTGTGTCTGTGTGTCTCTGTGCATGTGTGTGTGCGTGTGTGCATGCGTGCGTGTGTGTGTTTATATATATATATATATGTTTGTGTGTGTGTGTGTATGTGTGTGTACATATGATGAATAAAAGATTGTTTAGTGTACACTAATATAGATGTATACAAACATGTTTATAATAATTTATATATATCTATATCTGTATCCCTCCCTCTGTGTGTGTGTGTCTGTGTATATATATATATATATATATATATATATATATATATATATATATATGTATACATACACACATACAGTATAACTGAAAGATTTCAAATGATAAGTTCACTGAAATCATTCAGGATATTTGTTTATTGAGTATGTCATTTATTGATATATGTTATTATCAATGGTGATTTATTAATAATAGCATATAAATAGTGTGTTGTTTTGGTGGCGGGAGGTGTTTATTTTTATTGCATACCAGAACTTTCTCTGAACTACAAGATGTATTTGTTATTTTGCTAGTGCATTGAATTTATATGACCATGGAGATGGTAAATATAAGTTTGCAAAAAAAAAAAAAAAAAAAAAAACCAACAGGAGAGCAGGACCAAGATGCAAAACGGGTTTATTCTGGTACCTCGGCTTCCACAGCCTTCAAAGGAATAACCCTTTCCAAACCACATGCACCATTTTATACAAATTTAATTAAATCCACTTAATGAATTAATTGGATAAACACACAATATATCCAGAATTAGACAGAGTTAAAGGGACCAAGCAGAAAAGTTTATAAGACACAACAATGAACAGTATTTTAAAATATATTCTATTGTTGCTTAAAATTACAAAAAGCAATAAGATATACAGTACATCACTAAATTATCTAATACTGCATAATGGTCAAATTATTTTCTAAATTTAAGCCCTTTGGTTTCAAAGTACCAAAATTAAGAATAAACATACTTTCCAATTTTAGCAACTTACATAGAAAATTCCCAGCATTATAACAGTCTGGTCTAGCCAAAGCACAGAAGAAGAAAGATTCCAAACTTCCATTATGTGATGTATTAAAATGTTCAGAAACAAGATTTTCAATTCTACCATTTCTAACATCACCCATGTGTTCCATAATTCTCAACTTTAACTGGCGTTTAGTTTGTCCTATGTAGTACTTAGGTGGAGTACAGCCACAGCCCACTATATAAACCACCCCAGAAGATCTGCAGTTGAACATATCCTGAGCTTGATATTTTATGCCATTAATACAACTTACTGTCAAATTCATAACCTTAGAGCAAACTCTACATTTCCCACATTTGAACATGCCTTTAGTAGATGAAAATACATTTGACATATTTAATCTCATATTAGATTTGAATTTTAGCTTTTCTTTTAAATTTGCATATCTGCCATATGAAAAACAAACTCTATTTGGAAATAAATGACCAATTTCGTCATTATGACATACAATAGGCCAAAGAAAATCTACTATTTCCTTAAGAGTAGAAGAAAAAGAAGAGTATTTATTCACTAAAAAGATTCTATTCTCTTTATTATTCAAACCTGAGGAGTTCTCTCTGGAATCATAAAATTTAACTGTCTTCCTACTAAAAGAATCAGAATTTAACAATCTGTCACTACTGTTCTTTATGGAGAGCTCAGAGTACCCTCTTTCCAAGAGCCTATTTGTAACTTTCTCAAATTCAGAACGTAACAGCTTGGTGTCAGAGGTATGCTCCAGAGTCCTTTTAAACTCACCATAAGGTAGTGCTTTGATCAAATGCCTCGGATGCTCACTGGTTGCATGCAAGAAGTTGTTAGTTGCCGTAGCTTTCCTGTATGGTCTATATTGTACTCTATTATCAGAATCCACATATAACATGACATCTAGGAACTGGATGGTATTTTTATTCAAACTATAAGTGAATTCAAGACCAAATTTGTTCCCGTGTAAACTGGCAATAAAACCTTCAAATTCAACAGTACTGCCAGTACATACAAAAATCAGATCGTCGATATATCTGTAATAGAGTACCACATTATTCCGAAAAAATTCCAACCTATACAGAAAGGTAGTCTCAAAAAAGGACATGAACAATATAGCATAGCTAGGAGCAAAATTTGCACCCATAGCGGTGCCTTCTTTTTGCAAAAATATCTTATCTTCACAACAGAAATAATTATGTGTTAGAGCAAACTCTAACAAAGAAATAATAAACGATGTACGTGGGCCCTCCCCCAATATACTACATATGGCCTCCAACCCCCATCTTGTCTTAATGCTGGTATAAAGTGCCTTTACATCCACCGTGGCCCAATAAAATTTACTGTCCCATTGCATATTCTTAACCTTAGAACAAAGGTCATTGGTATTCCTAATATGTGAAGAAACATGAACCAATTCTGTCTTAAGAATGTTATCCAATAGTATACCAATGTGTTCAAGAAAGCAACCGCAGAAAGAAACTATAGGACGACCTGGAGGATCTGTAAGATTTTTGTGTATCTTTGGTAGGGCGTAAAAACTGGGATCCTTAGGATTAGAAATATAAAGTTTAGAAACATCTTTACTAGTAAGGAAACCCAGCCTCTCGCCTCTCTCCAATAATTCTAATAGGGCTCTATTAAATTCTATGACAGGATTATTAGGCAATTCAGTATAAACCATTTCATTTGATAACAAATCAAACAACATTTTCAAATAGTGTGCTCTGTCCATAATCACCCAATTCCCTCCCTTATCTGCTTGACAAAAAGCATATGTGTCACAAACAGCTTGCATATCTTTCAAAGCTTTCCACTCATTTTTGGTGAGATTATAAGAAAAATATTCTCTCATAAAATTTCCATACTCAGCTTCAACTTTACTAAGTAACACATTCTCAAAGGCTCTTATAATAGCAGGATTTTTAGGTGGCATGAAGGAACTCTGACCTGGCAAGCTAGGAACCTGAAGTTTACCATAACCTGTCACGAAACGGCCAGTCTCAACATTACACAAATCACATTCAGAATTTTCCAAGGTCCCCACATCTATCAAAGAAGTTTCATAGTCATATGTAGAAAGATTCAACAGAGAATCAAAGGAACTTGACAAAACATCTGAAGAATTACAGGTCTCATTCACAATATTAATTTCTAGGTCACTCAAAGGATTTAAAGTATTATCAGTTTGTCGTTTCATACTTTCAAAAAAAGTTTTCAAGTACAACTTTCTACAGAAACGCTTAATATCAATTAACAAATCTGAAAGTGCAGGTATCTTAGTAGGCACAAACTTGCTGCCTTTAAATAGTACCTGCTCCATATCAGAAGTGACTTCAAAGTCACTTAAATTCACAATATGCCTCTGTACATTAGTATTTGAAACATTTGAAAAAACAAACTGTCCCAACCTCAAAGTCACTCTAGAAATGGCAGGAATCTGCTCATGTTCAACGTCGCCTATTCCGACCCTTGCTTCTGGATTTTCGCTTGCTCCCCTGGCGAAAATTCCAATTCACTTGTTCTTCCGTCTCCGACTGGCCGCTGATGTCTTCAGCATTATCCACTCTTTCAAACGAAACACTCTTCCTGCTAACGCCCGTATCTGAGGATGAAACAGAGGAATCTCTATTGAATCTAGGAGCTCCTTCAGTTCTTCCGGTTCCGGCCGTACCATTTTTACGTTTCCGTTGCCATAAGTAGACAGTATTCTTACTAAAGTCATTAATGTCCCTGTTAAGCTTATACTTCTTTCTAGAAATAATTTCATTTTCAAACTTAGTAATCTCTGCATTAATGGCTCTCATTGTGACACAGAAAACTTCAACAGAGATTTCAGTAGCCAAACTCTCCTCCACCTCTGCAATTTTGAGTTGGACTATTCCCAGATTCTTTCGGTTGCGCTTAATAAGTATCTTAAGCCAACTCAAGGAACATAATAACGAGGCAGCCTTCCATTCCTCAAGAAAATCAGTTTTGTCGTCATTAAATTTAGATGCAGGTAGTTTATCTACCCGAAGACCCCTAGGTGTAATTGACAAACTGACATATTTCTCTAGCAGACGAGTGTCATAAAATAAAGAGGTTTCTTTGAACCTTAGCTTTTTGAGTTCATCAAACCTCTTGTCACGATCAGTACATGCTGAAACTGCCCAGGGATCAGACGCTGCCAGTTTATCCTCTCTTTCTTTACACAAGTCAACAAAGCGGAAGCCTTCATCGCCACGAGCTGAATTTGCCATTGATGCTAAATGACATAAAAGAAAACCTGCTCTCCCCAACGAAAATAGCACAACTCAAAGTTCCAAAATTCACAAAAAAAAACAACAGGAGAGCAGGACCAAGATGCAAAATGGGTTTATTCTGGTACCTCGGCTTCCACAGCCTTCAAAGGAATAACCCTTTCCAAACCACATGCACCATTTTATACAAATTTAATTAAATCCACTTAATGAATTAATTGGATAAACACACAATATATCCAGAATTAGACAGAGTTAAAGGGACCAAGCAGAAAAGTTTATAAGACACAACAATGAACAGTATTTTAAAATATATTCTATTGTTGCTTAAAATTACAAAAAGCAATAAGATATACAGTACATCACTAAATTATCTAATACTGCATAATGGTCAAATTATTATTTTTTTTTTAAATTTAAGCCCTTTGGTTTCAAAGTACCAAAATAAAGAATAAACATACTTTCCAATTTTAACAACTTACATAGAAAATTCCCAGCATTATAACAGTCTGGTCTAGCCAAAGCACAGAAGAAGAAAGATTCCAAACTTCCATTATGTGATGTATTAAAATGTTCAGAAACAGGATATATAAGTTTGGCCTGTTCCCTCTCCCCATTGATGGGCTTGCAGGGGTGGCTTTTCCCACTGCAAAATAAGAAAGTTCGTAGTTTTACTTTGGTGAACTGAAGCAAAGTGTACATCAGGAAGATGGCATACAATGTATCCCAATATTTGGTGGTTTGTAATATGGATTAGGAGAAATGGGATATGCATGGTGATTGGAATGATGCTAGACTTTTTGTGAGTTTGGATGTGTGTGTACATAAAATGATACAATGATTTGAGTTTTGATATGTGAAGTTTAAGTGAATGAGGTTGCAGACTGGTTGTCTACGAAGAATGGGTGCTCGAGATAGTGTGTTTGATTGCTTTATGTAGATCCATACCTACATATATGTATATATATATATATATATATATATATATATATATATATATATATATATATATATATATATATATATATATATATATAATATATATACACACACACACATACACACACACACGTTTACACACATGCACGCACACACACACACACACACACACACACACACACACACACACACACACACACACACACACACACACACACACACACACACACACACACACACTGGATATAAAAAGTCTACACACCCATGTTAAAATGCTAGGTTTTTGTGATATAAAAAAATGAGACCACAATAAATGATTTCAAAACTTTTCCCACCTTTAATGTGACCTATAACCTGTCCAATTCATAGGTTCATAGGTAGGTACTAGACTATTAGCCCTAGGGCCTATATAAGCCTAGCCAAAAAGGTACCCTGGCTTTCGTCACCCAAGAAATTTATTTTGCTGTGCCCCTGTCGAGCAGAGCCACAGAGGTGATCCCTGGGGTGAATTTCCTATTTCCCATCCAGTCATCAAGATTTTTCTTGAAGAGTGCTAATGAGGAGCTCTGTTTGACATAGATAGGTAGTCTGTTCCAGAGTATGGGAAGTCTCTGGGACAGGAATCTATCCCTCCAGCATGTTCTGTTTACTGTGGTGACAAGGTTTAGTTCCCTAGAGCATGTAGCTTGGAGGGATTGGGATTTCTTTAAGTGGAGCATGTCCAACAGTTCTGGATTTGACATAGCTTTGTATGTTAGGCAGAGATCACCTCTGAGTAGGTGATATGCGACGGAGTAAAGCTGGAGTTTTTTGAGATGGTCTGCGTAGGGCATCTGTTTGAGGCCAGTAATCCTCTTTGTGAGGTATTTCTGTGGCCTTTCCAGTTGTTGTAGATGTCTTGTGAGGTACATACCAAAAGGGGCATTGTACTCTATAATGGGTCTAATGAGTGATAAGTAGAGGGGAACAATGACTTTTTTTCTGGATGAGAAACGTTTTGTGATGAGGTGAGCTATGTAGAAGGATTTCCTGACCACTGTGGCAATGTGATTATCAAAGGAGAGACTACTGTCCACCTGTGTTCCAAGGTCTCTCATCACACTTTCGGTGTTGATTAGACTACCACTTATGTAGTAGTTCATGGGTACAGAGTTTTTACCAAGGGGGATGACAATACACTTTTTGCATTGAGCTTCAGGCCATGGCTTTGACACCAGGCATCTGTCTCAGTGAGGCCATTTTGTAGTATGTCCACATCATTAGGAGTTTCGATTATGGCTCCTAGTTTGCAGTCATCTGCAAACTTTGTTAGCCAAAGACCTTCTGTGTTAGCCTGTACTTCAGACAGGTAGATACCAAACAGGAGAGGATGCAGGACTGAACCCTGTGGTACTCCACTTGTCACTGGTCTGAAGTCGGATTTGGAGTCTGCTGCTTTCACAGTGTGGGTTCTGTCCATGAGCCAGTTGTCAACCCATCTTGTGACATAGGGATTTATACCTAGTTTAGTGAGCTTATCTATAATTACAGAGTGGGGGATGGTGTCGAAAGCCTTGGCGAGATCTAGATAAGCTGTGTGAACCACCTTACCCTCATCTATGGCTTTGGAGATTGCTTCAAAGAAGTCAATCAGGTTTAGGAGACATGATCTGCCTTTTACAAACCCGAACTGGGTAGGGTCCAGAGTTTGGAGATTACCGATGTCTTTGTTTATGAGGTCCATGATGATACGTTCCATGGCCTTGCAGACCAGGCTCGTCAGGCTAATGGGGCAGTAGTTCCCAGAGTCTGTCGTGACTCCCCCTTTGTGGAGTGGGATAATCATCGCAGTGCACCATTCAGTGGGCACAAAGTCTGAGGTGAAACTATGGTTGAACATAGTACTTAGGAAGGGTGCCAGTCCATTCTGTAGTTCGTGTAAAACGCAGCCTGGGATATTGTCAGGTCCCATGGATGCTGTGTTCTTGGCTTTGGAGAGTGTGTTTTTTACCTGTGCAGCCATGATTACAGGAACTTGGCATTCTTCCGGTATAAAGATGGGCCCTCTAGGGGGTGAGAGGGGGGTAAAGTTAGCATTGAACCTATCTGCCAGGATGTTGGCAATATCAGTTGGTTCTGTATATTTAGTGCCATTGTGCTGTAACTCAGAGCAGATCTCAGTGTTGCCATTGAGATTCTTGACATAGCTATAGAATTCTTTGTGGTTGCCTTTAGAGTCAGTGGCAATTTTGTTTTCATAACTAGCTTTGGAGGATTTTATGAGGGATCTCAGCTTCTTACT
Organism: Protopterus annectens; assembly: GCF_019279795.1. Taxonomy (NCBI): domain Eukaryota; kingdom Metazoa; phylum Chordata; order Ceratodontiformes; family Protopteridae; genus Protopterus; species Protopterus annectens. The sequence continues at coordinate 208,867,050 of NC_056745.1, forward strand.
GAGGTTGACCAGGGAGTTCTTCCAGTCACGGGAGTTTACTCTTTTTTGCAACAGTTTCTTTCTTCTGTTGTAGAGTTTGTTTATGGCAGAGGGCCACCAGATTGGCTTCCCTTTTTTTGGAGGATAGCATCTTGGTCCTGTTAGGGATAGCATGATCCATGCACTCGTGTAAGTGCTTTTAAAGTGCATTTATGTAGGATTCAGCAGTCGTACCTCTATTGTCCGTCTACATGGGTGTCATGAAGTTTGCCACTTCTGTCTTAAGAAGTTTGAAGATGGCTTTGAAGAAGTTTTTTACAGTGGTTTCCCTAATTGGGGGTTGGGGCGGGATGTGGATGTCTAGGGTGATTAGCTTGTGGTCGGATCTGACCAACGAGGAATTGACCTCTGGTGTGGAACACCAGTTGCTCATGTTGGTAATGACCAGGTCTAGGATATTGCTGCCCCTGGTGGGGGTGTGAATAAGTTGATCTAAGGCATTGGAATTTATGTATTCCAGAAAACGTTGAGCAAAAGAGTTGATACATGAGTAATTTTCCCAGCTAATGGTGGGGTAGTTGAAATCAGCCATTATTAGGGTGTTGGGTTGTACCCTAATACTTTCCAGTGTATCAAGAAATGAGGAGTGGGAATCCTGGGGCATGGTGGGGGGTCTGTAGCAAGCTACAATTTGGATTGCGGTCTTGCCCAGAGTTAGTTGCACTTATATAATCTCGGATGCATTATGCTGTGCAACTAGCCTGGAGGTGTGGATAACCTTAATGAATATGGACACGCCTCCATCTTTAGTGCTTCGTTCCGGGTTAGGTGGCCGAAAGGTGTGGTATGAATTATAGCCTGGTAATGCAGGGGTGCTCTCTGGAGCTTTGAACCAGGTCTCTGTCACTGCACAGATGTCAATGTTCTCCATTTTAAGGAGTGCCTCGAGTGAGTGCATTTTGAGGTTTAGACTTCTAGTATTGAGTAGCATTACCCTCAGATTTTGCTTGCTTGTACCTGTTACAGTGGTGAATTTGTCATTTGAACCTTGCCTAAAAAAGGCACTATAGGGGTGGCAAGAGCCTTAGCCAGTATCCATAATCCCAAGGGCGACAGGTGCAGGCCATCTCTGGCAAAGTATCGTGGTCTGTCGATCATGTCATCTCAGGCTAATACGGGATCGCCTTAGAATGAAACCAGAAGCTTAGCCAATTGTTGAAGTCAATCATTTTGTCCTTGTACTGTGGTATCATTCTGGGTGATGGCAGGATGCTACTCACGGCTAGGGTCATACCTGCCTGGGCTACAAGATTAGAGAGCTACTCCATGTCTCTTTTCATGTAGTCCAGTGAGGTACATCTCAGGTCATTCACACCAACATGGACAATGACAGTGTCATATTTATACTTGTTATGGAGTGACCTGAGTGCATGCATTATGTGGTGGATCCTGGCACCTGACAGGCAGCTGACAGTAACTTTCTCCTTGTTTAGCCTGGTGAGTGGAACATCAGTGTGTCTGACTATAGTGTTCCCTATGACTAGAGTGTTGGGTACGTTGTTATGCCTTATGGGCTGTGGTTGAGTGGCACACTGAGTTTGTGGGCTATGTGTCATTTGGGTTGTGTTGGGGGGTGGTGTCTGCTTGTGTTTCTGCTTTGGAGGTCCCTGATGTTTGGGCAGGTTTTTATTGAGAGCCTCCATGAATGCAGATGTGTGTTTTGTGTTTCTATGTGTGTGTTTTGGTGGTGTAGGTTTTGAGGCACTATGTGATACGTGTGGTGTGGTGCAAGTGTTTACCTTATCCTTGTGACTGTCTAGTCCAGTCTTGGGTGGAGAGAGCTTTGCTTCCAGTTTGACTATATAAGTGCAGTTCTCACAGGTTGTAGTGTTGGGTGGTAGGAGGAGAGGGTTGTCTGTGTACATGAGGCAATTGCTGCATTGCCCCAAGATACCCAGATTCATCAGGTAGACAGGAGAAATCACTGGGAGCTGACCCTTAGACATGCCTGGATAGGTGCTTATTTATTAAGTACTAAAAACTGCTTTCCTCTAGACAAGTGAGGAAAGTTGAATGCTGTAGTAATTTGCAGTTTATTTAGTACTTACAACTAGTTCTGAATAAGTGCTGAGTTCAAAGAAACAGATTTGAGTGTTGAAACTAGAAAACTGGCTAGTTCTAAGAAATAAAATTAAGCTAGAAGGCTTCCCTCCAACACATAAAGGCTTGGGGGCTCAGAAGCCTACAAACAGTCTAGACCACTTAAAAACAAATAAATCTGTTAGAGGAAAATATAAAAAATAAAAAAAACATACAATAAGTTGGTTGCATAAGCGTGCACACCCTTAAACTAATACTTTGTTGATGCACCTTTTGATTTAATTACAGCATTCAATCTTCTTGGGTACACTGCTGCCATCAATTAAAGAAACTCTGATTAACCCCAAATAAAGTTCAGCTGTCCTAGTAGGATTTTCCTGACATTTACTCAGTTGCTTGCTACAGCAAAAGCCATGGTTCTCAGAGAGCTTACAAAGCATCAAAGGGATGTCATTGCTGAAAGGTATCAGTCAGGAGAAGGGTACAAAAAAATTTCCACAGCATTAGATATATCATGGAAAACAGTGAAGACAGTCATCAAAAAGTGGAGAAAATATGAGACAACAGTGACGTTGCAAAGAACTGGACATCCCTCCAAAATTGATGAAAAGATGAAAACTGGACAGGGAGGCTGCCAAGAGACCTACAGCAACACTGAAGGAGCTGCAGGAATTTCTGGCAAGTACTGGTTGTGTACTACATGTGAAAACAATCTCCCATATTCTCCATATGTCTGGACTATGGGGTGGGGTTGCTAGAGAGAAGTCTTTTCTTACACTGAAAACATCCAGGCCTGGCTAAAATTTGCAAAACAATACATCATGTCTCCAAAAAGCATGTGGTAAAATATGTTATGGTCTGATGAGTCCAAGGTTGAACTTTTTGGCCACAATTCCAAAAGGTACATTTGGCACAAAAACAACACTTCGCATCACCAAAAGAACACCATCCCCATGGTGAAGCATGGTGGTGGCAGTATCATACTGTGGGGTTGCTTTTCTTCAGCTAGAACTGGGGCTTTAGTCAATGTGGAGAGAATTATGAACAGTTCCAAATACCAGTCACTTTTGGCCCAAAACCTTCAGGCGTCTGCTAGAAAGCTGAAGATGAAGAGGAATTTCACATTTCAACACAACAATGACCCCAAGCATACATCCAAATCAACAAAAGAATGGCTTCACCAGAAGAAAATGAAAGTTTTGGAATGGCCCAGCTAGACCCCAGACCTAAATCCAATAGAAAATCTGTGGGGTGACCTGAAGAGGGCTCTGCACAAGAGATGCCCTCGCAATCTGTCAGATTTGGAGAGCTTTTGCAAGGAAGAGTGGGCAAATATTGCCAAATCAAGATATATTTATATGTATGTATAGAGAGAGAGAGAGATAGATGAGTCTACTTCAGAAGACTGAAAAACCAAAAGATTGAATGACAAAAGACTAAAAATTCAAAATGCTGAACATATTTTTAATGCAGGAGGCAAGTCCTCCTGCACCCCTCATGTGGGGGGGTTGTGCCCCCCCCACCTCCTGCTAACTATATATACCAACTCCATGATCGCACAACAGTGAAGAATGGGCAAATTCCATCATTCAGTATTTTGAATTTTCAGTCTTTTGGGATTCAGTCTTTTGGTTTTTCAGTCTTCTGAAGTAGACCCAAATACACATGGGTCCCGGATTTTATTGAGTTGCCTTTAACAGGGACTCCGATCATCACACAATTCATTGACACCCGATTTGGCATGGGAAAGTTTGTGATTTAACAAGAAATATACTCACATAAATGTATTTGTGTGCATATATATATATATATATATATATGTGTGTGTGTGTGTGTGTGTGTGTGTGTATATGTGTGTGTGTGTGTGTGTGTGTGTCTGTGCATGTGTGTGCATGTGCGTGTGCATGTGTGTGTGTGTGGTTTGTGCGTGTGCGTGTGTCTCTGTGTGTGTGTGCGTGTGTGTGTATGTATGCATGTGTGTGTGCATGTGCATGTGTGTGTGTGTGTGTGTGTGTGTATGGAATATATTTTTATTGCATATTTAACTCATTTAATTTGAGCAGGCAGCAGGATAATCTCTATCTTTGCTGTTCCTTGTTGTTAGAGGCTGCCTGCTTGCTGCTGAGAGTTTTTCTTCAAAGTCCTCTACTGAAAATGCACTTCATAAGATTTGCAAAATCTGATAAATGATGAGTCAGAAAAACTGAAAAATATAAAATTTCTTTTGTAGACAGTGGGCTGCACACTGATGTTAGCATCAAAGGTCTGTGTGGAGTTTCAGATTTTATATTGCAGATATATGAAAAGAATGGTTATTTCATTTGCAAAAATTAGTAGTGACATGGTTAAACAAGAGGTCATATCTCTGTAAGTCTGCAAGATAGATCCAAAGATATCACTGGGAGAATTGTTGACCTGTTTGAGAGGTTTCCAATGATGTAGCATACCCATCATCACCATCAATCCCCCTTTTCCCATTTTCTACATGGGGTCAGGTGTCGTGTCAACTCTCATCATCTATCTTGATTCAATGTCACTCTCCTAGCTTTTTCAGCAGTCATGCCTGACTGTTGCAGGTCTTCCCTCACATAATCCATCCATCTCTTTGCTACACACCTTCATTTCCTCTTGCCTTATTTCTTTCTGTCCCAAATTTTATTCACCAGCTTGTCTTCTGCTTTTATGCACGTTTCCAAACCACCACTATCTGTTTCTTTGACCCTCTCTTCAATTGGAGCTTCTTTGGCTTCTGATCTGATGTCATGATTTCTACATCTGTCCCACAGTGTGCATCCTGCCACCCATCCCAGACACTTCATCCCCATCACCTCTAGCTTCCTCAACTGCTCTGTCTTTATTGCCCAGGTTTCTGTACCAGACAGTAGTACTGGTCACAGCACTGCCTTACTTTTCAGCTTCTTTGCTATTCTTCTGTCATACACTAACCCAAACATTCCATGCCAGTTGGCTGCATTCCCTCTGATTCTAGATTTGACTCTCTCATTCACACTTCCCTTCTCCTCAGCTACCCTCCCAGATACACAAAGCTATTAACTTGTTCTACTATTTTCCCTTCTATCTGAACTCTCAGCTTCTTCTGATTTCCCCAATTTGCTGTCATTGCAACTGTCTTATCTATACACTTCCTGTTTCATCCCATCTGCTTTCCAATTTTGCATTCTATTCCCCTATCCTTTGCTGAACTTCTTGTTCAGAGTCTACCTGTAATGCCATAATCACATGCATACAATAACTTTGTTGATCTCTCCCCATCAACCTGTTTGCTAATGTAGTCCATCACCAGTATGAATACCAGTGGGCTCAGAGCTGAACCCTGATGTGCACCTACTCCCACTGGAATGCCCTCTGTGAGACCAAACACTGTCTGTACTTGAGTCATTGGGTACATAGCCTGTACTAAATCTACTAATATTTCTAGGTCTTCAAACCACTGCAGACCTGCCCAAGTCAGCTTTCTAGTGATCTTCTCATATGCTTTCTCTAAATTAAGAAAGGTCCAGTTGGACTCTTTCCTCATCTCTAGCTTCTTTTCACCTCACTCACTGCAAACATCAGGTCAGTTGTGCTTCATCCTGATCTGAATCTGAACTGCTCATCTCCCATCTTACTTTCTACTACTCTGTGTAAATCAATCATTTGCTCCAAAACCTTCATGCAGTGAGACAGGAGTTTGATACCTGTGTACTGCTCATAGTTGCGGATGTCCCTTTTGCACTTGTACACTGGCAGTAGTATGCTTATTCTCCAGTGGGCTTTCTCTCCATACTGCTATGAGTACCCTCAGAATCCATTTCTCCCTTATCTAACCCAACAGCTCGATTGTATCTGCTGTAACCTCATCTGAGCCTGATGCTTTCCCTGACTTCATTTTACTTCTTCTAGGATGGGCTCCTCCTCTTCTTTCAATGTAGGCTGTGTCCAAGGCAGTATAGCTTTTGTGGGGTTTTCTTCATTCAGAAGTACTCCTTCCATATGCCTTAGATGTCCTGTGAACTTGTGAGCAGGCTGTTGATGGCATCCCTTATGAAGGGCATCTGACTATCTTCTTTATCTTTCTTTCCTTGACTTGCAACCTAATAGAGTGTCTTTGTGCCATTTACCGAGGTGCTGGTAGAGTGCCTCTGATGTCTTGTTCTGTGCTGTTGCAACTCCTCTCTCAGCTTCTTTGTTACTCAACCATTATTCCTTCTTAGCCTGGTTAATCTTTTCTGTCTTCCACTTTTTCTTGCACTCCCTTCTTTTCATGACTTAGTGGACTTCTGCATCCCACCACCAACTTTTCTTAGGTAGCTTATTTCCATACCTGGCTCGGCTGCATATCTGTTCCATAGTCATCAAACATACTGTTTTGTGATGCTGCCATTCTTCTTCCACTCCGCCTATGTCCTCTTCTTCATGAGGTGCTAGAGCCCTGTGTGAATCCTTGAACTCTTGTAGTTTATCTCCAGTCAACTCACAGGTCTTCAGCCTAGTTTTTGTTGAGTTTACTTCCTTGTCTGACCACTACTTGCAGCTAATTGTGGCAACCATTGGTTTATGCTGAGGGACAATTGTTTCACTGGAGTTGACTTTGCAATCTCTGATTCTACCCCAGTGCCCTTTCCTTACTAGGAAGAAGTCTATCCAAGTTATCTTGTGGCTGTCTCTCTTGCGGAACCATGTTTTGGCCACCATCAAGTCATTTTCCAGACAGAGGTCTAGAATGGCCTCTCTTTCTTTATTTCTATCACTTAACCCATGTAAACCTAGGCAGTCCTCATACCCTGTTCTGTTTGTCCTAATATGTGCATTCAGGTCAACCAATATCAACACCAATTCATGTTGTCCTGCTTTATCTAGTAGATCCTGTAACTGGTGTCTAAATGTCCTCTCTTCTTCACTATCATAACCCTGCTTTGGGGCATAAGCTGAGGTGATGAATAGTGCCCTATCTTTACACTGTAGTCTGATTGCCATGAGTCTATCAGTAATTCTGATGTCATCCCAAGCTGTCTACTGAAACTTCACCTTCATCACAATTCCCACGCCATTTCTAGTCTGTATTCCTTATGAGTGATAGACTATGGATTCCAAGCCAAGTGGCTTTGCTGCACTGCCCTTACCTCTTGTTGCCTGGATACATAGGATGTCCAGCCTCCTTCTTACCATCATGTCATCCACTTCCAAGCTGCATCCTGTCAGTGAACCTATACCGAGTGCAACAATTCCTAGCTCATCTTTGGCAGGTTGATTGGTTTTACATCCAGCTGTCACTCAACAGAGCTATCCTAGATAACTCAGTCTGCATACCTCTCAACCTCTTATAGCAAGGCATCTGGACAAAGCCATAAATAATTGTGGGGAAAAGCCCAAAAATAGGGCACTTTTTCAATCAGGTTTTGCATTAGCATGTATTTTCTGAAGGGTATGAAGTCTGAAATTCAATTACCTGGCATTATTTTCTGACTTCAACCCTCAATAATTTGACAGTAATCAGTCAGAAAAACACAATTTTATGAGAAACAGATCAAAACTATGTGACAAAAATCTGTACAGTTGAGAGGTATGAGTCTAGGACATCAATTGGCCAGTAGCTTACTGACCCAGGGCTGCTGGGATTTTGTGGCAGGTGTACACTGGCCAACAGGGGCACATATCTCCCTCCCACCATTAGCATGGGTCTCTGGTGTAGTTTGGAGTAGGCCAGGTCCTTAATCCTCTTATCATCAGCAAATAGCCAAGCCTATTTGGTGACATTATTCGACATGAACAAATCATCTAGAGCTAATTTTTACAACACTGAGTGTCTAGCCCTGACATGGCATGTAGTTTGTGATCTGTATTCTCCCATCTAGAGGATACCATGTACCACAGTAGATGCCCAAAACAGTGGGTCTGTACACCTCATCCCCCTACAGAGCACCATGAGTCTCTGCTGCTGCCCACAACTCCATTTTTGGGTGAGTTTGAGGACAAAACATTCAGCATGTTTTTGGCAGGTGAGAGGAACCCCACAAAGACACAGGGAGACATGTAAACTATATACAGACATTAGCTAGAGGTCAGGTTCAAACCTTGTACTTTGTGTGCGGGATGTGAAGACCTTAACCATTATGCCAACTTTAGAGTAACATACTGATTTGTGATATTACAGAATCTATGGAAATTATGCATATAATATTTTACACTATTTCAAAGCAACATTAATTTATAAAACCATTTGTGCTAGATGGTAAGTATCAGTGGTAACACTGTGTGCCATAATGTTTTATGTAAGATTGCACCATTTGTTCACATGTACATCACAAGTATCAGTGGTAACACTGTGTGCCATAATGTTTTATGTAAGATTGCACCATTTGTTCACATGTACATCACAAGTATCAGTGGTAACACTGTGTGCCATAATGTTTTATGTAAGATGGCACCATTTGTTCACATGTACATCACAAGTATCGGTGGTAACACTGTGTGCCATAATGTTTTATGTAAGATTGCACCATTTGTTCACATGTACATCACAAGTATCAGTGGTAACACTGTGTGCCGTAATGTTTTATGAAAGATGGTACCATTTGTTCACATGTACATCACAAGTATCAGTGGTAACACTGTGTGCCATAATGTTTTATGAAAGATGGTACCATTTGTTCACATGTACATCACAAGTATCAGTGGTAACACTGTGTGCCATAATGTTTTATGAAAGATGGTACCATTTGTTCACATGTACATCACAAGTATCAGTGGTAACACTGTGTGCCATAATGTTTTATGAAAGATGGTACCATTTGTTCACATGTACATCACAAGTATCAGTGGTAACACTGTGTGCCATAATGTTTTATGAAAGATGGTACCATTTGTTCACATGTACATCACAAGTATCAGTGGTAACACTGTGTGCCATAATTTTTTATGTAAGATTGCACCATTTGTTCACATGTACATCACAAGTATCAGTGGTAACACTGTGTGCCATAATGTTTTATGTAAGATGGTACCATTTGTTCACATGTACATCACAAGTATCAGTGGTAACACTGTGTGCCATAATGTTTTATGAAAGATGGTACCATTTGTTCACATGTACATCACAAGTATCAGTGGTAACACTGTGTGCCGTAATGTTTTATGTAAGATGGCACCATTTGTTCACATGCACATCACAAGTATCAGTGGTAACACTGTGTGCCATAATGTTTTATGTAAGATGGCACCATTTGTTCACATCTACATCACAAGTATCGGTGGTAACACTGTGTGCCATAATGTTTTATGTAGGATGGCACCATTTGTTCACAAGTACATCACAAGTATTGGTGGTAACACTGTGTGCCTTAATGTTTTATGTAAGATGGCACCATTTGTTCACATGTACTAACAAAGTTTGCAGATGACTGCAAACTAGGAGCCATAGTCAAGTCCCCAAATGATGTGGACATCCTACAGAAGGGCCTCGCTGAGACAAATGCCTGGTGTCAGAGCCATGGCCTCAAGCTCAATGCCAAAAAGTGCAGTGTCATCCCCTTTGGTAAAAACTCTGTACCCATGAACTACCACATGGGCAGCAATCTACTTAACATTGAATGTGTGTTAAGAGACCTTGGGACCCAGGTGGACAGTAGTCTCTCCTTTGATAGTCATATCACCACAGTAGTCAGGAAGCCCTTCTACGTGGCACACCTCATCATAAAAGGGTTCTCATCCAGGAAAAAAAAGGTCATTGTTCCCCTCTACTCAACATTCATTAGACCCATTATAGAGTACAAATCCCCTTTTGGAATGTACCTTGCAAGACATCTGCAGCAGCTGGAAAGGTCACAGAAGTACCTCACAAAGAGGATTACTGGCCTCAAACAAATGCCCTACACTGACCGTCTCAAAAAATTCCAGCTTTACTCTGTAGCATAGTGCCTACTCCAAGGTGATCCCTGCCTAACATATAAAGCTATGTCAAACCCAGAGCTGTTGGACATGCTACACCTAAAGAAATCCCAATCCCTCCAAGCTACACGCTCTAGGGACCTAAACCTTGTCACCACAATAAGCAGGACATGCTGGAGAGATAGATTCCTGTCCCAGAGACTTCCCATACTCTGGAACAGGCTACCCATCTATGTCAAGCAAAGTTCTTCATTAGCACTCTTCAAGAAAAATCTTGATGAGTGGATGGGAAATAGGAAATGCACCCCGGGGATCACTTCTGTGTCTCTGCTCGACAGTGCCACAGGAAATTAACTTTCTTGGGTGGCATAAGCCAGGGAATCTTGTTAGCTAGTCTTACGTAGGCCCTTGGGCAGATAAACTAGTACCTACCTGTGAACCTATGAACATCACAAGTATCAGCGGTAACACTGTGTGCTATAATGTTTTATGTAAGATGGCACCATTTGTTCACATGTACATCACAAGTATCAATGGTAACACTGTGTGCCATAATGTTTTATGTAAGATGGCACCATTTGTTCACCTGTACATCACAAGTATCAGTGGTAACACTGTGTGCCATAATGTTTTAAGTAAAATGGCACCATTTGTTCACATCTACATCACAAGTATCAGTGGTAACACTGTGTGCCATAATGTTTTCTGTAAGATGGCACCATTTGTTCACATGCACATCACAAGTATCAGTGGTAACATTGTGTGCCATAATGTTTTATGTAAGATGGCACCATTTGTTCACATGCACATCACAAGTATCAGTGGTAACATTGTGTGCCATAATGTTTTATGTAAGATGGTACCATTTGTTCACATGCACATCACAAGTATCAGTGGTAACATTGTGTGCCATAATGTTTTATGTAAGATGGTACCATTTGTTCACATGCACATCACAAGTATCAGCGGTAACACTGTGTGCTATAATGTTTTATGTAAGATGGCACCATTTGTTCACATGCACATCACAAGTATCAGTGGTAACATTGTGTGCCATAATGTTTTATGTAAGATGGTACCATTTGTTCACATGCACATCACAAGTATCAGTGGTAACATTGTGTGCCATAATGTTTTATGTAAGATGGCACCATCTGTTCACATGTACATCACAAGTATCAGTGGTAACACTGTGTGCCATAATGTTTTATGTAAGATGGCACCATTTGTTCACATGTACATCACAAGTTTCAGTGGTAACACTGTGTGCCGTAATGTTTTATGAAGATGGCACCATTTGTTCACATGTACATCACAAGTATCAGTGGTAACACTGTGTGCCGTAATGTTTTATGAAGATGGCACCATTTGTTCACATGTACATCACAAGTATCAGTGGTAACACTGTGTGCCATAATGTTTTATGTAAGATGGTATCATTTGTTCACATGTATATCACACAACTCTTATGGAAATTAATGCAGCTATGAAAATATAGTAAATAGTCATAACTATTTTCCCCTCAAAAAAAACATTTATGTCTCAGAATGTCTTTACATTACCCATCATGTTTTAATGTCAATTTTTTTACTAACACTTAGTACTTGCATATACCACCACAAACATGACAGTATTGCACTCCATGTTTTGAGTTATTAAGGTAAACATGGAAAATATATCATATTGTTCATAACTTTTTGCAAATACTCCTCAATAACTCTAGCTTTGTGCATCCCATGTTGACCATTTTACTATGCTTGCTTTGCAAATAATGTGAGCTTGTAAATGCCGCCTTTCTGCCTTAGTTGTAGGTATGTATCTATACCAAGAATCCAGAAATCAGACTGTGAAAACACTGACAAGCATACGCATTTCAGGAGTATAGAGAAGTCCTGTACACATGAGACACTCTACTATACACTTGAAGGAGGCAGTGAGTTAAGGGATTTTGTGATCCATGGAGAAGGCACCCAGCATGATGCTTTGCATTCAGCAAACCACAAAACAAGAGCTAGAAAGACGGCAAACCCTTAAGAAATACTATTACACTCAGACCACTTCATGTATATTGAACTGAGGGAAATGAAACACAAACACACAACTATTCACAACCCACAACAGATTAAGGGAGCTGCAATATCCTCATACTAGCTCAGGGCTGGAACTCTGTCATGCACCCCAAAATAAAATGTATTAGCTTACCACCATCTATGTTACCTCAGTCATACACTAAAAATAGAATAATTAAACCAGAAGCAAGAGTAAGGGGCACAAAGATCTGCCTTAAAGCAGGTCAGAAATTTTTTATATAGATATATATATATATATATATATATATATATATATATATATATATATATGTATATATATATATATATATATATATATGGAAGCGCTACAGAATCCTGAAAGCCCAAAATCCTGAAGCCCAAAATCCTGAGACCAAAATCCTGAAAGTTCAAAATCCTGAAAATTCAAAATACTGAAAACTTAAAATCCTGAAAACACACAGGATACAAACACTTACTATATTCCACTACAAGTACATACAGAAACATATTACTCTTCAATTATATGCAGGGGGGCAAGCCCCCCTGCACACCCCCTGCTACTTAAATATATCAACTCCGAGATTGCACTTCACCACACTAAGTGCAATCTTGGAGTTGAGATATATATAAGTAGTAGCGGGTGTGGGGGCCGCAGCCCCCCACGTGGGGGGTGCAGGGGGCTTGCCCCTCTGCTTATACTTGCAAAACAGTAATATAGTTTGTGTTTTATTTCTTTTTGCATGTACTTGTGCTGGAATAAGTATCCTGTGTGTTTTCAGGATTTTGTGTTTTCAGTATTTTGAGTTTTCAGGATTTTGAACTTTCGGGATTTTGGTCTCAGGATTTTGGGCTTCAGGATTGTGAGCTTTCAGGATTCTGTAGCGCTCCCATATATATATATATATATATATATATATATATATATATATATATATATATACATACATGTACATATTACTGACAGAAAAAACCGGGAAGGCCCTTCCTTAGACTATTAGTGTACTTTGAAATTGCCTTAAAATGTGCATGCTTACTTGTCTGTCTGAATCACTTTGTAATTACTTGTTGCTAGTTTTTAAACTTGTGTCTGGTACCTTTTCACTTGTAGCTAATGAAAGTGTGTTTTTACATTAAGAAGATAGGGACTGCTATTATAGTGGCAGAGGAAAGGTATTGTGGACTTTCTGAGTTGGGATACACACAGGAAGGCTTAAGGGAGAATTATTTGTTGCAGCTAGTGGTCAGTGGCATACCTAGTATATTTGACACCCAAAATTGAAATTTTTTTAACATCCCCGAGCAGAGATTTTTTCTAATACCCCTCTTCTCTGTGACAATTGTTTTCATTAATGATCATGAAATTAAATAAAATAATTGCCAGAAAAAAACAGTGAAATTCTCCTTTTAGTGAACTTTGTATATATAATTATGCCAGTAAAATAAATGAAAATATTTGAGCAAAAAATTACATTGTTGTGTTATAGAAAAAGTCCTACAAATTGGTTTGTAGCAATATAAAACATAATTTCTCTTTTTGAGCCTTATCTTCTGCAAATTTATCAATTACTTTATCAGAATGTTTATTCTTTGCATATTAATGCTCAATAGACAGTATAGCCAGATTTGTCAATTTATCTTTGCTCATAGTTGATAAAGTAATACCTTTAATTAATTTTAATTTCAAAATGGACTTTCAAAGTATTAAGAAATGTGCTGAATACATAGCCCTGACCCTTGGCCATACCTCTCAACTGTCCAGATTTGTAGAATGTCCAGATTTTCACCTCATACAATTTGTAGTTTTCTGGCAAATGAGGCTTGAACTCAGTAAACAATGAAATATATTTATCTTCCAGACTTCATTTCCTTCAGAAAATGCATGCTAATAAAGATCCTGTTATTCTAGTAACTTTCTAAGAGCATTATATTAGTCTTTTTCAAGATTTCTTGTGCTAACAGGTTGAGAGGTATGCCCCCTGACACTGCTTTCATGAAAGACAGAGATATATGTTACTGTTTTGAAATATCAAGAAGACACTAATAATATAAATATGGAGGGTGTGGGCAGCTCGTCCCCACACTCGGGATGCAGGGGAAGATGAAGCCTGCCCCCTCCCCGCAAAAAATCTTAAATTTTGATTAGCCAATCTTAATCTTCAGGGAGTCATAATGGTAGGATTTACTATATCCTTTTAAAAAATCAAGAAGAATATAAATTAAAATTATGCTTGGCTTTGCTGTATTGCTGCCTATCAATCAGTGTAGCTGTATTGTTTGTTTTATTTCTTTAAATGTCCTGGTGATCCCTTCAGTACTCTGTCCATGTATGTATAATGATACACTTCCCCCAATGACCACTTCAGCAGTTTGTTCATGAATGCACAAGCACACAAAATGCATTATTTCCGTCATTGACCCTTTCAGCAGTTTGTACATGTATGCACAAGCACACGGCACCAAAATGAAACATTTCTCCAAATGACCCCTTTAGCAGTTTATACCTCTATGCACAAGCACTCAGATGACACCAACATAAATCATCTCCCCAAATAATCCCTTCAGCAATTTGTCCATGTATGCACAAGCACCAAAATGAATCATTTACCCGAAAGATCCTTTCAGCAGTTTGTCCAAGTATGCACAAGCACCAAAATGAAACATTTCTTTTAATTAAAAAAAAAAACATTTTTAAGGGCATTTTTCTTTAAGAACACCCTTTGCATCCAGTCGCACGGATGCAGACGACGAAAACAGGTCACAGACATCTGTTGCTTCTGTGTGACCAGTTGTTTACATCTTCATCTTCTGAACATGCGGAATTTGAATTCCAGAAGACATTTTGACTGCACAGCGGACCACAAACAGACAAGTGAGAGGTTGTTCAGATTTTCACAGAATGCCCAGATCCCCCCCCCCCATTATGACAAACTTTGTCCAGATTGCTTGTACTATGAGAGGTATTGTGCGTGTGTGTGTGTGTGCGTGTGTGTGTGTGTGTGTGTGTGTGTGTGTGTGTGTGTGTGTGTGTGTGTGTGTGTGTGTGTGTGTGTGTGTGTGTGTCTGTAAGAGGGTAAGAGGGAGGGAAGTGTGTGTGTGTGTGTGTGTGTGTGTGTGTGTGTAACAGGTAAGTAGCATACTACTCAACTGTCCAGGTTTTTACAGAATGCCCATATTTTTGTATGTTCCTCATAAAAAGGATTGAATTTGCTAAATAATGAGACATTTAAGTTTTAGACTTTATATCCTTTAGAAAAATGCATACTAACAGAAATCCTGTTATTCTAGCAATTTTTAAGTTCATGAGAGCAATATTTATAATCTAACCCTATTTATTTTAGGCTTTATCCAGATTTCTTGCACTAAGAGGTTGAGGTATGTGTGTGACAGACTAAAATGTCCTAGTTAGGGTTAGCAGGTGACTAGTAATTTGCTTAGGCTCAAACCCTGTATCTTAGCTATAGGAAACAAGAACCTGAGTCATCTACCCTAACTACCAAGCTGCATTTTTCAAGAAACTGAGTTTCAAGTGCATTTTTCAAGGAATTTCATTTCAAGTGCATTTTCAAGGAATTGTGAGCTTCAAGGGAAGAGAAGTTTAATGCTGCTCATGCTAGGTCTGTTTACAATGAGCAACTGCTGTTTAGCAAATGGTATGGACTTTTAAAGCAGTGTTAGTAGCATGACAGGTAGCATACTTGTGCTGCAAAGGGCTGTGGGTTCTACTCCCACCCATAGCATGTAAATGGATTGTTGATACTGTGTTGTATTTTAAGGGGGTGGGATGGTGTGCAGTCCTGAATATGTCCTCCTCTGTTTGAGATGCCTCGTAACTATGAACATGTTTGCAGTTTGCCATCCATTCCCTATTGCAATATTACCAGCTTACCATTTTTTAATATAACATGGGCAATTTATTCTTCAAGGGCTGCAGGTACTACATTTGTAGATGAAACAATGAAATATAATGTTGTTTGCTAGCAGCAACCTTTTTATTAGTTACTTATCTCTTTAATTTGGAATTATTCAGATGAAGTTTACTTCTACAGAGATTGTGTATATTGAGTGGTATTGGTGGATTATAATGACAGTAGTTTGAGTGGCCTTTTACGGTTCAAATCTTCTGAAATGGGCAGTTATGTCATTATTGGTTCATATGTTTTGTTTCATTGCTTTCTGGAAAAATGTTCAAAATTATAAATTTAAAACATGCTCTAACAAGTGGTGCTGTATTATACAAGGGATATAATTTAATTATCATATATTATAATTAATACAGTCAAGAAGGTGAATCAAAGAACTTTTGCATGGTCCTAAAATGTGTGCAAGGGGCCTATGATTTGAAAATAGCCCAAAGGTAAACTTAATCTACCACTGGCCAGATGCATTTTCTTTGAATGTGGGTTTCAATGGTATTTCAGTGAATGCGAGTTTCAAAGGCAGAGAAGTTTTAATGCTAAATCTGTTTTTGTTGTGAGACTGCATTACTTTGTTTAGCAAATATCTATCACTGTTTGCACTATAACATTTGAAATCAAAGTTTTAAATTAAATCCAAATATCTGCAATCATTGTAGAAGTAAAGCAGAAAACAGTATGCACACTAAGAGTATTGAACAGTGTTTATGGCATATATAGGGAGAAATGGAGAAAGTAAAGTGGCACTGGAATGGCTGCATGGGGGGGAGAGTACCAAAATTACACGCATTTTGCCTTCACACACATGTCCAGAATTGCTGACATGAAAAATTGGCAACCCTACATGGAGTTAAGCTTAGGCTTAGGGCAGCTAGTTAGTGCATCAACATCAAACAGCACTAACATCAGATCATAGCACTATATAACATTTAGCCTTGACAATATACACCACTCAGGTGACCCCTGTAAAACCAAGTCCCTCATCCAGAATAGCTCAACCCTAATACAGGTCCTGACAGTATGGATTTGCATTTTCCTAATGACTCTGTGGTTAGTTTGGTAGACATGGGCATCCTAAGACAATGTAGCAACTGTCTCATTTATTCAGAAAACCTTTCAATCTTTACAAAAACTATCACAGTGTGCAAGAGACATACATACATAACTTCCTTGGAGGCAAAAATATCGCTTACAAACAAGGCTGTCAAGAGCACACATACTACATCCTTCACACACACACACACACACACACACACACACACACACACACACACACACACACACGCACACACGCACACACGCACACACGCACACACGCACACACACACACACACACACACACACACACACACACACCTTCTTATGCTGAGGCACTTGAAAGAAACCTCTACATACCTGAAAGACCTCCTAAGCCATCTAAGCCATCAAACAACAACACCTATTCTCAGCAACCAATAAAGCACACATCCAAAGCAGCACAACACCAGACATAAGCCTACACCCAATGATCCCCAAGAACAAAGCCCATAAGGCAAACAAAGACTTTATCTAGTAGTCCTGTTATAGGGGATGCTATTGTATGACACATAGATGACCCTCACCACAAGGCTGGACAAGGAGAAGATAACGGTTAGTTACCTGTCTGAAGCCAGGATCCACAATATCATGCAGGCACTCAACTGACTACACTACAGATACCAGTCTGATTATATCATAGTCCAGTGGGTGTAAATGGCCTGAGACATACCTCAGTGGACTATATGAAAAGAGACATTATGGATATCTATGAATATGTGCCACAGACAGGTACGTGCCTTGCACTGAGCAGCATTCTACCTTCACAAAGGATGATGCCATGGTATTAAAAGAAAATGACTGATTTTAATGACTGGCTTCGTTTTTGGTGTCACTCCAGGGTAAGCCAATATCTATCAGCATGAGCAGACATGGCTAACAGATCATATTGCTTTGTCAAGGATGGGCTGCACCTGCCCCGCCAGGCTTTTGGATATTGGCTCAAACTTTATCCACCTCCTTAGATTTTATTAGGAAATGCCAAAGTAATAAAACTACCAACACAGCAAATAAATAAATAAATAAATAAAAATAAGAACTCAAAGCAAACTTAAGATGTATGTTAATGCTCAATTCTCAGAGCCTAAACAAGAAACTCCATATCCTACAAGCTATTCCCACTCTGAAGAAGGTAAACATCTGTGCTGTGACTGAGACTTGGTTTAAAGCCATATGATGTACTCCAGCAGTGGAAGGCTACAGGGCCTTCCACACATTTTGACCAACAGCAGCACAAGCAGGGGCTCAAGGTGGAGGGGACTGAATTTACATTAGCGACAAATACAACTCCAGCTTGGTTAAACAGGATGATGTCCAAATCTCTATAGACAAGCTTCCTTACCATGTATTGGCCAGCTACAGGTCACTTTCTATGACCCACAAAGCTCCTAACTCTTGCCTAGACCTACTAAAGGTGCTCACCATCTAACTGAATACCCTATTCATTGGAGACTTTAACTAGTCCTCTGTAATCTGGAAAAGACACACTGCCTCTAACTCACATGCACAATGTTTCCTGGACTTTATCAAAACAAAAACCCTGGACCAGAGAGTGCACACTGCAACCAAAGGATCAGATATATTGGGCCTAGTACTCACCCCCATGTCACATCCTCATTGATGAGATTGGACCACAAAGCTTTCTCCCGCAAAATAAAAATCAACCTGGAAAACCCAAATAAACCCATAACAGTTAGGAAATATTCTAAAGTAAACTAGATCTTATTAAGCAA